>NC_057814.1:559828502-559831449 GCF_018294505.1 Triticum aestivum
GGGGCGGTGAGGGCGACGGGGCCCCGGGGCGGCGGCGAGCCGGGGCGGCGGGGGCGACGGGGCGGCGGCGGCGCGCGGCGGGCGGCGGCGTGGGAGGAGAGAAACGGCGGCGTGGGAGGGAGAGGGAAGAAGCGAGTAACGGGCGGGGGTACGGGCCGTTAGGTAGTAGGCTCTTTGCCGTCCGCCCCCCTTTGCCGTCCGCTTTTTTGCCTCTTTGCCGTCTGCTAGCGGACGGCAAAGAGGTGGCCCGTTAAGTTTTTCAAAAACGGGCGGGGGGTGGGGGCCACCTCACTCTTTGCCGTCCGCCAGCGGACGGCAAAGATTCTTTGCCGTCAGCTGGCCGACGGCAAAGAGCTGGCAGACGGCAAAGAGCTTCTTTGCCGTCTGCTTTTGGGTAGCTGATGGCAAAGAGCTGGCAGACGGCAAAGAGCTTCTTTGCTGTCAGCTAGCAGACGGCAAAGAGCTGGCAGATGGCAAATTAGCTGATTCCAGTAGTGACATGTCCGTCTCGTAGTTCCAGTCCCACGTGTTCTTCATATAGATGGAACGATCCTTGCATAACACGTGCACCTTGATGCTAGATGTCTCGCGTGTTGGCAAAAGGATGAACAAAGCTCACTAAAAAAATAGAGTTGAAGAACATAGATTTCGGACGACCGAGAAGGAGCAAGGAACCTCGTGGTGGAGCGTCTGCACTCATAATATTTAATATTATTCAGCAATATAAAATTAACCAATCATCTCCACAGTGGACTGGAAGAGTACGAAACACGGCAGCCCAGTGTAGTTACATCATACTAGTACATGGCTAACCCACGCTATCACCATATTTCTTGGCTTCCGTGCGACACCTATCTCTAGTAATCCAGCAGCCTGTATCGCTTCTCCCTCCTCGTCTCTATCAAAGTGCGGCGGGCTGGCGTTTCTGCCGTCTATTGAGGTCGGTTAACTATCACATGTTAGCGACATGCCAAGAGCATTCTAAAAAGAATACCTTTCACGTTCCGTTTTCAAAAAGAAAAAAATCCTTTCACGTACGAATTTGCCTATATGCTTTGAGCAACTTGCATGTCCTATACTGCTCCTGTTTGATACTCTAACTTAGCTAGAGGTTAGACTAACTCATGACTAACCCTGAACTAACTGTAGCCAAAGAGGTGTTTGGGTGAGAGGGTTAGATTGACAATAAATGCACTTCATGGAGAGAGAAAAGTGATTTTTCAGTGGTCCCAATGAGAACTATCTCCAGTTAGCACCTCTTGGGTGGGATAGTTTTTTTTGGTGGGTTCGGTGCAACTTGCTCCAATTTAAACCCTCATGCTTGGATACTTTAGGGCTATTTGATCCCCAACTAGCTCAAACTAACTCTAACCCATGGATCCAAACAGGGCCTATGGCCAGTCTCGACGCGGAGCAGTCGCGTGCACCGGGAAGCGGCGCTCTCTTGGCCGTCGCGCCACTTCAAAGCCGGCGCCAGTGAGAGGTCGCCTCCGCTCTGGCCGGGCATTAATGCGGCACTGATGCTCCAGGGCGACGCTGACCGTTTCACGCGGGAAGCGCGTGCTGTCAAGGGAGTATAGGTTTTGAACCGTTTTAGGTGTAGTACTGGTAGTTTGCAAAACTACATTATTGCACTCAGTTTCCTAAGAAATTGTGGTAAAAAACGTTACTCCACAGCCCGCTTCCCTTCTCCTTCCTCTTCCACTGCCCGCGCACGTCCGCGGGAAGCGACCGGTCAACCCTTATATAGGAGTGCTAGCACAAAAAGATGCATGCATGACCACTAAAATTTCCATATTAAAGCGCCGCTCCAACGAGAGTATGGCGTATGTTGTTACCTTCGGCCGGCCCATGGCTACCGGGCGACGGCGACCAGAGAAGAGGCGGCAGGAGGGGAACGAATGCAGCTACTGTTTGGGTTCGCCTTCAGGCTTAAATAAATGCGCAGCATCACGTGTACCCGCGGGTGCACAAATTGTAACATACGTGTCTGCTTAAATGGGCGTCACGTAACTGGTGTGTGTGTGAGAGAGATTCTGAGAGACAGAGTGCGTGTGTGTGACTCTACTCTTCGGACATGTACTCAACCTTTTGCATCGGGATATAAGTATAATGGTATTTACTTTAGCTAGTGATTTACGTGGCCATGTTAACGTGGTTGTGTCAAAAAAATGTCACTTCCTGCTCATGATTTGCGTTATATAATTACAAGCAAGATTCTCGTGCATTGCACGGAACATCAATATGCATTTTTTTACAGAACACCTGTTGTGATTGACCCATGCAGGAGTAATCCCATGTGTAAAAACTAATGATATCTCGAGAATTTTATCAGAAAACTAGTATCTCGAGAATGTCATCGAAAAAATGAAAGATGAGAGATAAGGCGAGGAGGAGTGGAGCGTGGTGGTGACTGGTGGTCGGAATGGGCGGAGGCATGGGGATGGACGGCGCCGGCAGGCGGCAGCGGCCACCATGCATGCTAGATTGTTCCAGAGACTTATTCCTTTTCTAATTGCTGAGCAATGAGGTTGCGGGAGATAATGATGTGGAGAGAGGTGCGGGTATCTTTTGTAAAATTATCATAGTTTGCTTTCTATCCTCAGATATAGATCATACGGTCTGTATTACAAGATGGCAGGCACACCATCACCGCCAACTCGTTTTTTTATAAGGGTACAGATGATAAGTTTGCTGACTACTAAAGTAAAGTGGAATTTTTCCATGTTATGCAAGTAAATAAAGGTGATTGTTTATCATATGGGTAAGGTTGGATGAAGGGTGGTAGGAACAAATGCTCCGCCTAGAGCATGTGTGTGTGGGGTGTGTGTGTGTGTGAGAGAGAGAGAGAGAGGAGAGAGATAGAGATGGAGTCTTAGTTTGTGTGTGAGAGAGAGAGAGATGGAGTCTTAGCGTGTGTGTGTGTGTGGGGGGGGTGTGCGTGCGT
>NC_057814.1:559832231-559844495 GCF_018294505.1 Triticum aestivum
AGAGGAGAACGATTCGATGTGGCATTAGGATTGAGGGTAATTAACTACGTAT
Organism: Triticum aestivum; assembly: GCF_018294505.1. NCBI lineage: Eukaryota > Viridiplantae > Streptophyta > Magnoliopsida > Poales > Poaceae > Triticum > Triticum aestivum. Next base: position 559,832,284 of record NC_057814.1, read on the forward strand.
GGAGACATAGAGACCTTGAACGTGCATGTGTGAGAGGTATACATGTATACGTGGGATGTGTGTGTGTGTGCGCGCGCGCATGATCGAGATAAAAGAAAGAAGACATAAGTCATAAGATCAACGACATGGGAGAGACGAATCGGTATGACAATATGCATGCATGTGAGAATGCAGGGAAGAAGGCCCAACAATTGAGCATGTGTTTTTGTCTTTAAGAGATAGTGGCGTGGGCTAGAGCATGCATCTATGGCGAGCAGAGGGAGTGAGGCGCAACGATTGTGCAAAAGATACCAACCTATAAATGCATATGTCTGGAGAGACATATATAGTGTGGGTGATAGGAAGCAAGACTCCGTGTGAGAAACAAATGTTGACGGAGAAACTACAGATAGATACAGAGATGGAGATGCTAGCTAGAGGGACATCCGCTAGTTTGGGTGTTGGAGATGACCGTCGGGTGGTTCAAAGGGTGAAGTTATATATGTGTGTGAGAGGGCACTTGACTGCATGTAGAGAGAAACATATGTAGTGTGCGTGATAGGAATCAAGAGTGAGGGCGAGAAAGAAGGTTGATGGAGAAACAGATAAATAGAAAGATAAAGATGCTATCTAGTGTGTGTTAGAGATAGGATTCAAGTGGACCAGAAGGCTGGGTTATGTGTGTGGGTGTGAGACAGATAGAGAGAGGGTGCATGTGAGTCACATACAAACAGATATCAGAGAGAAATGAGATCCAGAGATACGGAGTTTTGTGTCTGCGAGAGAGAAAAATATTTCTCAACGAGAGTGATAGCTAGAGAGACATACGAGGGAACGCAAGATATCTCTAGGGAGAGAGGGTGTGTGTGAGCGACATACAAGAGAACAATGGAGAAATATGAGACCCTGGGAGACAGAGTTTGTGTTTGTGTGTGAGAAAGAGACATTGAAGAGGAAGAGTCGTAGGTTCTCATATCTAAGGAGCGAAAGACATCTCTGTATGAGGGGTGTGCGAGTGGCACACATGGGAATAATAGAGAGAAATGAGACCCCGGGAGACAAAGTTTTGTGTTTGTGTGAGAGAAAGAGATTCCACATGGAGAATCATAGTTAGAGACACATAGCAGGGAGCGAGATATACTTAGAGAGAGATACAGTGATGAAGGTCGAGGGAGAGAGTACCGTCAGTGTGTTACGAAGATAAAAGATCATTGTCGACATAGAGGTAGCACGAGAGATACCTGAGAGACGATGAACGCGTATAGGTCCAGAGAGATAGTCCTATATAAGCATGAGTGATATCTATATGAGACGAATATCTGGATTAAAGGGGATTCAAATATTTAAACTGGAGATCACGACATCGATAATATCATAACGCAAATTGGTGTATCAAACATGCATATTCATTTGAATTTGGGCACACGTGTAATGTTATATAGTTTATCAATATTGGTGATCCATAGATTCTTCAATTACAAACAATGCATGGTTTATATGCAATTAATGTCTAAACGGGATTACACTATATGTTGCGTGTGTGAAACACATTATACATGTTTGAGAAAAAAACCCCGCATGAAACACACATTAATTGGAGACAATTAGCGAGGAATGCATACATTGGATTTCAACATAAAGTGGTTTCAAATATTTGAAAATCCAAATTGATGGATACAACCTTATGAATCTGAGATCATGCCATTTGTAAACCATATTTATGTATAAATGGTGTTGTGCTTTTGAAAGTATATATAAAAAATGATGTATATAGAATGTAATTCCAATTGAAAATGGATCCCGCCCGAAAAAAATAGAATACAAACAGGATTCGAATTGAGTTGGCACGGTAAACGTGCACTGTGCAAAATTTGAACGAAGCGGGGAAAGTCGCAGTAACCGCCCGAAACCAAAATCTGCGAGATGGAAATCACTACTGCCTATCCCTGCCATGCAAAGCCTATCTGCTGGATTTCTATAGGTTTCGGTAGGGGTAGGTTTGTAATTTCACCCAAACATGACGTAACCGCCTCTCACCCGGATTCATACACGGTGGGCGCAAAAACACAGTGTGTCCTCGGCCAAAATCGACTCCCTCCCCGATTCATATTCATACACGGTGGGCGCCAAAAACAAACTCTCGTCGGCAAATATTCGGTGTATGCGATATTACCGTCCTATCCCCAACCGACTAATGTTGCTATGATGTAGTAGAAATTTGAAACGGGGGCTAAGTTTGTAAATTTCCTTGCATTTGAGACAAGCGCGCCCTGAATACATGGTTCCCCCCTTCCTGTCTACCTCCCTTTTCACCATTCGTACTCCGTGGGCGCCAAAACACCCTCTCCACCCCACCCTCCTCCGTCCGCCGCCGTCCGCCACCCCATCCACCGCCGTCCTCCTCCACCATGCCGGAGCTGATACCCCGACGCCGCCGTCCATTACAAGAGATCGACCTCTCTCATCCACGGCTTCGGACCGGGATCCTTGCATCCCGTCCTCTCGCTTCATCCCCGCCGTCGTCCACCTTGCTGGCGCCGCTCCTACGTCCGTCTCGTCCACCGCGCCCCGCCGCCACCGTCTACCCTCCTAGATCTGCTTCCACGCCGCCGATCGCCATCGCTACCGCAGCACCGTCAAATTCTCAGCAGATGCATACACGGCGCCGCACCAGAGGCGGTACTGTTTCGTATCTCCTCAACTTATTTATCGCAGCAAGAAAATAGATCGCCACTGCTTTACTCTGATTTCTTGTCTTGGTTGCGAAGTTGCCTTTGTCCGGTTTGCACCTTCAGATCCGCCATGGCACGCTCAACACTATACTCCCAATGCTTATGGTTTTCCCCTTTTATATTCCACACTAGTTAAATCACAGTAGACTAAATTTCAAAATTGGGTCAGTCGATTTTTCAGAGCTCGCCGGAGTTCGCCGATGCGAACGAAGGGGCTCGGGTGGTTGTGGGGCCTCGCCGAACGAAGAAAACTCGACGCGGGTGGGGGTTGGGGCGGGGGTGGGGGTGGCGGAGGAACACAGGCGGCGGGGGCTGGTGTAACACCCCAAAAATTTAACCATGTTTTGTTTATTCAAATTTTGCTAAGAAATTAAATTTTCTTTTTTCTGGATTTATTTTTGATCTCAGAACCTCTCTTTTCTCCTAAGTTGTGGAGTTTTCACCCCAAGTGAAAACTTTCCAAGTATTATTGGACTTGTTTACCCTCTCTAATAAAACAATTCTTTTATCAGTGGGATTATTTATAATTATTTTTCCCTGAGCTGTATTTCCCTAAAATGGGTTTTCATAAGTTTTCGGGTCCGATTTGCACTGCAACCCTTTGATAAATTCATTTAAAAATCCCACCAAAATTTGGGGATGACATGTGATGTTCCTAGATCACTTTTGTGCCAAAATACCCTTTAGTCATTTGGAGATTTTGAGCTTTTCCCCAAGTTTTCAAATCTGGTCCAGTTTGCACTTTTGCACTACAACCTATTTAAATATTTATTTAAAACATCCACCAAAATTAGGGGATGTTAGTAGGAGTATATTATTCAACTTTATGCAAAACCACTGGTGTTCTATGGAAAATTTGAGCAAAACATCCTCTTTTGCTGTCTGGCCCAGTTTGGTATTTTCTACTGCAACCATATTTTAACTTGCCCTTTTACCCATGATTCTTTTTCCTGCTTATAGACCACTCTACCAAACCCTTAAGTCCAGGAGAGTGGACCCATTGGAGTAATTTTGGTCCATGAAACTATGCCTTTTAGTTTCTGTCCAGAAATGGTTTTCCCAAAAACTTGCACTATCAAGTTTCCAGTCTTGACCAACTAACCTTACCACCCTCTTTTGCATCTAGAGAGACTATGATCTGGAGATTTTGGCCCCCCCAAGAAATGCCTAGGTGCCCTTGGCATTTTGTCAAACACCTTATGTGCATGGTCATATTTGACATAGCTTTTAGTTTGCACACTGGACCTGCTTGCCTTGCCTAACCACCATGTCCACTAAACTTCTGTCTACCAATAACCTAGGCCTGTTTACTACCAGCAGCATTCGTGCTCTCTAATATGCCCTGGCATTTTGCCGAACAGCTCGCGTGCGTGCGCTGGGCGCGCCCAGAGCGCACGTTTTGCACGCGCGCGCGCAACCGAGCCGCCGCGTTCACTCACCCCGCGCCCCTGGCCGTTGCTCGCCCGCAGAGCCGTGCCCATCCTCATCCGCTTGCCAGAACCCTCCAAGCCCCCCTGGAGCCCTACAGCTCCGCCGTCAGGTCGGCCGTGGCAGCGAGCGGCCGGCCGCAGCAGTCTCTGCCATGGACGGCGCCGCCCGAGCCACAGCCGCGCGCCAGCTCGCCCTTGGGCAGCCCGAGCATATCCAAGAGCGCGTCCGCTAGCACCTGTCGCCGCCACGTCGTCCTGCAGGCTATAGAACGGCGGTTCGCCGTCGAGCTTATCCTCGGCCGCCGTGGAACCGACCTACTCGCGGTATAAATAGGACCCCCGAGCTTGCCTAGGCCCTCAGGCAACCTCAAGCCAACCCTCTGGAGCTCCCCTAGCCCGCAATCGACGGAGGAAGGCCGTCTTCCCCATCTTAGGCAGGTTCGGCCGCCGCCACTCCCCGGCTCCGCTCGTCGCAACCTGAGCCTCCCCCGTCCAACTAGTGCCACCATCACCTTCCCCTCGATCTCGCGAAGCCACCCAACACCTCAAATTCGCTTGGGAGCCACCGTAGCCCAAACCCCCAAATCCTCCCGAAGCCGCCTTCGCCGCGGAGTTCGCCGCCGGCGACTCCCTTCGCCACCGCCAGCCTGTCGACCACCGGGAGGACCGCCCTGGACTGGCGGATCCATCCCCGCCATCAGAACCCTGCGAGGAGCCTCCGTTCGCCGACGACGATCGCCGGAGCTCCGCCTCCGTTCGGCCAGAAGAAAGGAAGGCGAGGACGACTGGTCAAACCTGACCAGTGGACCCAAGGGGCCCACTGTCAGTGACCCACGGGTCGGCCCGCGTGGGTTAAGTGGAGGCATAAAGCCCGAAGTACGTGTCCTCCTCTCGAAAGCGTATTTCGTCCGAAACGTTTTCTTTTCTGTTTTATTTTAAAAACAGGGTTCTGACTAAACTTTGACTGGCTATATCTTTTTAAATAAAACTCCAAATGAATTAATTCTTTTTCCTACCTCTCTCAAATTCCACCTAGTTTATTTTAAGATTTATTTCAAATAAATCTAGGAGAACTTTTTGCGCTGTTTTTAAAGTATGTGTTAATTTGAATATTTTCAAAAATAGGATTTTTGAAGAAGGAAGCAACTTTCAAAAAGTGCACCCCTTGCATACTCTCGAAGGCAAGCATTCTGATCCCTGGCATAATATTTTTTTGTGTTGTTTGATACGGTTACAACACCACCTTGACATGGAGCATTCGTTATTTTATGTGACGATACAAACATACGCATGAGTGCATAATGAAGATTCTTTGCTGTTAGAAATGGATATGCTTGTGATAGTAATCATCTTCGTAGACAGGAGCTTGTTCCTAGTTCCTCGTCGAGACGAGTGTGTCCGGTATGGCATGATGAGGTATGATGAGTGGTGATTCTATCTGTTAATTGAAATATATTTGTTATGCTAATCATACAGGGAATACTTAGACCTCCTGAGTCGGCCGTAGATCGAGTCTTGTTCCAGTAACCCCCATACTTGTTTCGTACTACCACTTGTCCCTGCTGCAGGTAGGGTACGGTTCAGTAAGTTGTCAACCCCTTCCTAGCACACACCGTATAGAGAGGCCATGGTGGAAGATACCGGATGCATCCGGTAGGCATGCCACCTGGTCCGGGGGCATGGGTGTTTCCGGTTGGGACCGAGAGGGGGGCACCCCTTAGAGCGCGCGATATAAATTTGATCCCATGCTACGCGAGGTTGTAGCCTCCCCACTTAGAGTTTTGCTTAACAGGTGTCGTGGGTGATTCCAGACACCGGTAAGTTAGGCTAGTGTGTGCGGTCAGGTGTGTTTTCAATTAAAAGACCGTAAACAGAATTAGTCCCAATGGACTAAAGAAATCCATTACTCGTGGGTAAAGAGTACACCCTCTGCAGAGGTTAAATCTATTCGAATAGCCGTGTCCATGGGTAAGGACTACAGTCTGAGATGGGTCAAGTGTCGGTCTTAGTGTCGGTCTTCGGAGGAGAAACTACTAAACCGGAACATGGATCATGACTTGTGACTTATGATGATTGTGATTATTATTATATTGGACTAACCCTTTTTATTACTTGAATTATTGAGTATCCCTCGGACGGTTCTACCTCCTGGATATTCATTGTGATTATTTTCTTATAAGCCCTTTATGTGGTGTCGCTCAGACGCCCGACTATGGCATGCTTGTTATTTGTTTACTTTATAAGCCCTTTATGTGGTGTCTCTCAGATGCCCGACTGTGGCATGCTTGTTATTTGTTTACTTTATAAGCCCTTTATGTGGTGTCGCTCAGACGCCCGACTGTGGCATGCTTGTTATTTGTTTACTTTATAAGCCCTTTATGTGGTATCGCTCAGACGCCCGACTGAGGCACGCTTTCTGTTGTCATCCTTTCGAGGCGTCGCTTCAGACACCCGATCGGTGCATTTTTTTTCTACTCTCGGATTGCATATTCATGTTTTATACGAACAACATTCATGCGTGCATCATGGATTTTGTTTATTTCGTGACTGACATTGCGATCATAGAATATTTCAGAGCGTGATTATCATTTGTTATATTATACCCGTGTTCATAATGTTTGCGAGTACATTCAAAAATACTCACTGGGTTGTCCCTGGCTATTGTCTTGGCCAGATTACCTGCTTGGAGAGGATCATTGCGATGACAGCCCCGGAACCTAAGCAACGGTGATAGCAGCCTCGCGAAGATAGGAGTTATCCAGGTCAGCTGGTCCTGTGGGAAATGGAGTCCCATAGACGCTGATGAACCACAAACCGCTTCCGCCATCAACCACTAGAAACCATTTGTTGTACTCTTAGGCCACAATGGTCTTGTACTACATATTTTGTACTTTGCTTGGAATTTTTGTATCAAGTTGGTGCCTCATCAGCTAACAGTAATCCTGGGGCTGGTGAGCACAAGGGCCATTTTCTGGGAAATTAATATCCCGAAAACCGGTCCTAACAAACTTGGTATTAGAGCCAGGCTGACCATTGGCTAATCCTATCTTTGCCAGGTCAAAAAACATAGGTTAACCCACCCACCAGACCTTAACCTCACCACAACCAAGCTTATCCTACCCGATTGCCCCCACAATGACCCCGACAACTTTTGTCAGTCGGTGCCCAACCTATCAGACTAGCCCAGTAAGCTACACGCACGTGATCGACACCTGAGTTGACCCGTTCGCAAGCGTGCGAAGGAAGACTCCGTTTTCTTTATATAAAGGGAACGTTTGCCCCAACCGACAATTAATATTGCCCCCACAAGACGATATGTCATCCAACCCAAATGCTATACATGAGGCCACTCCGTGATCTTACTAAATATCCCTCACCTTGTGCACTGCCTTCACAACCATTTGTTTTTGAGGTCGCACCTTGGGATTCATACAAAGACCCCAGATGCCACCCCGGGGGGATTTTATCAAAATAATTGTGGGATTTTGATCACAATACCATGGGTTTTCCCCAGCCATCCTGGTACAATCTGTTCAAATCGAGGGTCACTCTCACCCCCTCGAAATATTGTACAGCCAGGCACACCCCGTAGGTAGACCCAAACCAAGACCCTACGGAAGTTCCCTTCATCGGGAAAATCCATACCCACTCCAACAATGGCAATTAAGATTGCTGCTTATGGAACGGTTACCCATCTTCAATTCATGGTACCCTATGCCAGTGAATGTGGCTATTTTGTTTTCCAAATAGTGCAGCAGCCAGAGAAACCACATCCTTTCCCTACACCTGAGTAGAGAAAAGTCCGACGCTAATTGAGCTGATGCACTATGTCATCGCTCGAGAGCACTTGACCCAAAAAGTGATGGGTTTTTCTCCAGACCCTTACTGTGTAAGACCCTAGTCGCCATTAGCAGACCCCTGAGGGCCAGACTAAGAGAGACGCCTTTTGTGAGTCCCCCATCCGCTCCGAGTAGACGAGAGATATATCCCATTGCAAGGAATATTTTTCCTCGTAACATATAGCTTATTTCCTGAACCGTCAGCACCGCGGTTATATCCGTTTGTGTATCGTTTGACTGCTTGTTGTGATAACTGTGTTGTGCTTTAAAATTTTCTGTATTAGTATATTGCATTGGTTGAAGTTGTTTCTCGTGATAAAATAAAATCGATTGTTTTTAATTATAGCAAACTTCATAGTAAGGTTTTTCTTAAAAGACCACTGCGATGAAAAATGTTTTTCTCAATAAAAATAATTAATTTGCATGCCCTCGCATTATACGACTCGCGAGACGCATACACTAAATACACGACCACACGTTCTTCTATCACCTAATCGATTACCTTGCTAGTACACCACAACTGCACCTTAGTTAGCGATTCTACTGTGACCCCGTCCTATCATGTGTGTGGAGTAACCGCTTTCCATGTTACGATTATCGCATGGTACGAGCAATCTTTTTGCAAAATATGTCCTTAGCAAATCTCGAGGACGAGATTTTTCTTAAGGGGGGTAGTGTTGTAACACCCCAAAAATTTAACCATGTTGTGTTTATTAAAATTTTGCTAAGAAATTAAATTTTCTTTTTTCTGGATTTATTTTTGATCTCAGAACCTCTCTTTTCTCCTAAGTTGTGGAGTTTTCACCCCAAGTGAAAACTTTCCAATTATTATTGGACTTGTTTACCCTCTCTAATAAAACATTTCTTTTATCTGTGTGATTATTTATAATTATTTTTCCCTGAGTTGTATTTCTCTAAAATGGGTTTTCATAAGTTTTCGGGTCCCATTTGCAATGCAACCCTTTGATAAATTCATTTAAAAATCCCACCAAAATTTGGGGATGACATGTGATGTTCCTAGATCACTTTTGTGCAAAAATACCCTTTAGTCATTTGGAGATTTTGAGCTTTTCCCCAAGTTTTCAAATCCGGTCCAGTTTGCACTTTTGCACTACAACCTATTTAAATATTTCTTTAAAACTTCTACCAAAATTAGGGGATGTTAGTAGGAGTATATTATTCAACTTTATGCAAAAACCCACTGGTGTTTTATGGAAAATTTGAGCAAAACATCCTCTTTTCCTCTCTGGCCCAGTTTGGTATTTTCTACTGCAACCATATTTTAACTTGCCCTTTTACCCATGATTCTTTTTCCTGCTTATAGACCACTCTACCAAACCCTTAAGTCCAGGAGAGTGGACCTATTGGAGTATTTTTGGTCCATGAAACTATGCCTTTTACTTTCTGTCCAGAAATGGTTTTCTCAAAAACTTGCACTATCAAGTTTCTAGTCTTGACCAACTAACCTTACCACCCTCTTTTGCATCTAGAGAGACTATGATCTGGAGATTTTGGCCCCCCCCCCCCAAGAAATGCCTAGGTGCCCTTGGCATTTTGTCAAACTCCTTATGTGCATGGTCAGATTTGACATAGCTTTTAGTTTGCACACTGGACCTGCTTGCTTTGCCTAACCACCATGTCCACTAAACTTCTGTCTACCACTAACCTAGGCCTGTTTACTACCAGCAGCATTTGAGCTCTCTAATATGCCCTGGCATTTTGCCGAACAGCTCACGTGCATGCGCTGGGCGCGCCCAGAGCGCACGTTTTGCACGCGCGCGCGCAACCGAGCCGCCGCGTTCACTCGCCCCGCGCCCCTGGCCATTGCTCGCCCGCAGAGCCGCGCCCATCCTCATCCGCTCGCCAGAACCCTCCAAGCCCCCCCGGCGCCCTACAGCGCCGCCGTCAGGTCGGCCGTGGCAGCGAGCGGGCGGCCGCAGCAGTCTCTGCCATGGACGGCGCCGCCCGAGCCACAGCCGCGCGCCCGCTCGCCCCTGGGCAGCCCGAGCTTATCCAAGAGCGCGTCCGCTAGCACCTGTCGCCGCCACGTCGTCCTGCAGGCTACAGAACGGTGGTTCGCCGTCGAGCTTATCCCCGGCCGCCGCGGAACCGACCTACTCGCGCTATAAATAGGACCCCCGAGCTCGCCTAGGCCCTCAGGCAACCTCAAGCCAACCCTCTGGAGCTCCCCTAGCCCGCAATCGACGGAGGAAGGCCGTCTTCCCCATCTCCGGCAGGTTCGGCCGCCGCCACTCCCCGGCTCCGCTCGTCGTAACCAGAGCCTCCCCCGTCCAACCAGTGCCACCATCCCCTTCCCCTCGATCTCGTGGAGCCACCCAACACCTCAAATTCGCTCGGGAGCCACCGTAGCCCAAACCCCCAAATCCTCCCGAAGCCACCTCCGCCGCGGAGCTCGCCGCCGGCGACTCCCTTCGCCCCCGCCAGCCTGTCGACCACCGGGAGGACCGCCCTGGACTGGCGGATCCATCCCCGCCATCAGAACCCCGTGAGGAGCCTCCGTTCGCCGACGGCGATCGCCAGAGCTCCGCCTCCGTTCGGCCAAAAGAAAGGAAGGCGGGGACGACTGGTCAAACCTGACCAGTGGACCCAAGGGGCCCACTGTCAGTGACCCACGGGTCGGCCCGCGCGGATTAAGTGGAGGCGTAAAGCCTGAAGTACGTGTCCTCCTCTCGAAAGCGTATTTCGTCCGAAACGTTTTCTTTTCTGTTTTATTTTAAAAACAGGATTTTGACTAAACTTTGACTGGCTATATCTTTTTAAATAAAACTCCAAATGAATTAATTATTTTTCCTACCTCTCTCAAATTCCACCTAGTTTATTTTAAGATTTATTTCAAAAATATCAAGGACAACTTTTTGCGCTGTTTTTAAAGTATGTGTTAATTTGAATATTTTCAAAAATAGGATTTTTGAAGAAGGAAGCAACTTTCAAAAAGTGCACCCCCTTGCATACTCTTGAAGGCAAGCATTCTGAGCCCTGGCATAATATTTTTGTGTGTTGTTTGATACGGTTACAACACCACCTTGACATGGAACATTCGTTATTTTATGTGACGATACAATCATACGCATGAGTGCATAATGAAGATTCTTTGCTGTTAGAAATGGATATGCTTGTGATAGTAATCATCTTCGTATGCCTTTCATGCCTACCGGAAGGAAGCCGGGAAGGTCTCTGTCTTGGGTAGACAGGAGCTTGTCCCTAGTTCCTCGTCGAGACGAGTGTGTCCGGTATGGCATGATGAGGTATGATGAGTGGTGATTCTATCTGTTAATTGAAATATATTTGTTATGCTAATCATACAGGGAATACTTGGACCTCCTGAGTCGGCCGTAGATCGAGTCTTGTTCCAGTAACCCCCATACTTGTTTCGTACTACCACTTGTCCCTGCCGCAGGTAGGGTACGGTTCAGTAAGTTGTCAACCCCTTCCTAGCACACACCGTACAGAGAGGCCATGGTGGAAGATACCGGATGCATCCGGTAGGCATGCCACCTGGTCCGGGGGCATGGGTGTTTCCGGTTGGGACCGAGAGGGGGGCACCCCTTAGAGCGCGCGATATAAATTTGATCCCATGCTACGCGATGTTGTAGCCTCCCCACTTAGAGTTTTGCTTAACAGGTGTCGTGGGTGATTCCAGACACCGGTAAGTTAGGCTGGTGTGTGCGGTCAGGTGTGTTTTCAATTAAAAGACCGTAAACGGAATTAGTCCCGATGGACTAAAGAAACCCGTTACTCGTGGGTAAAGAGTACACCCTCTGCAGAGGTTAAATCTATTCGAATAGCCGTGTCCATGGGTAAGGACTACCGTCTGAGATGGGTCAAGTGTCGGTCTTAGTGTCGGTCTTCGGAGGAGAAACTACTAACCGGAACATGGATCATGACTTGTGACTTATGATGATTGTGATTATTATTATATTGGACTAACCCTTTTTATTACTTGAATTATTGAGTATCCCTGGGACGGTTCTACCTCCTGGATATTCATTGTGATTATTTTCTTATAAGCCCTTTATGTGGTGTCGCTCAGACGCCCGACTGTGGCATGCTTGTTATTTGTTTACTTTATAAGCCCTTTATGTGGTGTCGCTCAGATGCCCGACTGTGGCATGCTTGTTATTTGTTTACTTTATAAGCCCTTTATGTGGTGTCGCTCAGACGCCCGACTGAGGCACGCTTTCTGTTGTCGTCCTTTCGAGGCGTCGCTTCAG
>NC_057814.1:559844704-559862702 GCF_018294505.1 Triticum aestivum
TTTATAAGCCCTTTATGTGGTGTCTCTCAGACGCCCGACTGTGGCATGCTTGTTATTTGTTTACTTTATAAGCCCTTTATGTGGTATCGCTCAGACGCCCGACTGAGGCACCCTTTCTGTTGTCGTCCTTTCGAGGCGTCGCTTCAGACACCCGATCGGTGCATTTTTTATTTCTATTCTGGGATTGCATATTCATGTTTTATACGAATAACCTGCATGCGTGCATCATGGATTTTGTTTATTTCGTGACTGACATTGCGATCATAGAATATTTCAGAGCGTGATTATCATGTGTTATATTATACCCGTGTTCATAATGTTTGCGAGTACATTTAAAAGTACTCACTGGCTTGTCCCTGGCTATTGTCTTGGCCAGATTACCTGCTTGGAGAGGAGCGTTGCAATGACAGCCCCGAAACCTAAGCAACGGTGATAGCAGCCTCGCCAAGATAGGAGTTATCCAGGTCAGCTGTTCCTGTGGGAAATGGAGTCCCATAGACGCTGATGAACCACAAACCGCTTCCGCCATCAACCACTAGAAACCATTTGTTGTACTCTTAGGCCACAATGGTCTTGTACTACATATTTTGTACTTTGCTTGGAATTTCTGTATCAAGTTGGTGCCTCATCAGCTAACAGTAATCCTGGGGCTGGTGAGCACAAGGGCCATTTCCTGGGAAATTAATATTCTGAAAACCGGTCCTGACAGCTGGTGGTCCGGCCGGCAGCCCGTGCGGTGTTCTGTATGGGAAGAATCAGAGACGAGGAAGAAGATGGGTTAGGAGACGTAGGATCTTCATCCAACCTCCTGAAATGGTCGAGAGACAGCTGGGAGTTGCATTCTTAATGCGCTCTGGTTCATCATGTGTGGGCACTGCGCAACCAACATTTTATTATCCAAAATCTCCTTGCTCTTCTTTACCATGTTCCTCTTCCGTTCTTCTTTAATATGTACTCTCTCCGTTCCTAAATACAAGCCTTTGTATAGATTCCACAATGGACTACATATGGAGCAAAATGAGTGAATCTACACTCTAAAATGTATCTGGATACATCTGTATGTGATCCATAGTGGAAATCTCTACCAAGACTTATATTTTGGAATGGAGGGAGTATGATAGTGGTACAGTATGTTCCTTGTACTGAGGATGAGCAGGGACTTTTGAAGTGTAGAGGTCTATACGGTCGGTTGTGATGGACACTTTGAGCCTCTTTGATTCATAGGATCTTGTAAACATAGGAATAGGATTTGTAGTCACCTGCCTACTTGAATCCTATAAGAATAGCAAGGAAATGCGGGGAGCTGTGTCGCCTTTGAGAGTAACACTGATATTAACAGTACCGCACCTTCACTTGAAGAGAGCTGGTATCCGAAGCCTTTCTAGCCGTACCGGCAATACTAGCACATATATTCCAGCAAGTTCCTCTTTGCTGATTTTACTCTGATGCTTACGGTTTTCCCCGTTATATCTACACTATGATCTGTGTAGCTGCTTTGTGTCGCACTAGCAGCAGTCCACTCTTGAAGCTAAACACTGCAATGACTTACAAAATTGGCACCAAGGCATTGAGTGCCATTCTGGATGCAATGAAACTCATACGCTCCCCACCTGTTGATTCTTGTTCAGAATATGATCCTAATGACTCTTGTTCAAAATTGCCACATATAGAGAGACAACATGGAATTGCATTTCTTTGGGCACTGTGATTCATCATGAGTGGGCAACCAACATTGTATGCAATGAAGCGGAACCTCAAGAATATGCTTCCTCTTCTGTTCTTTAACATGTTCCTCTTTGTTTATTCTGTATTTAGTACGTACAGTATGTTCCTTGTCAGGAAGGGGCGCAGGGACATCTGCAGTCAACAGCTGATAGAGCTGGCCTGTACGTGATCGATAGGCTTTCAATTACTAGCGGCAATACAACACTGTATTTTCAAGCCAGTTCCACTTTCCCAATTTATATATCGTGGTTATGGTGTACCCCTGTTATGTACACTATGTTCTGCCTAGTTGTTGTGTGCTCTTGTTATCATGGTTTGGCAATAAACTCTCTATATAGTATATTATGAACCTATCATCTGCCAGCTATCCTTACTTTTGGAGCCTATTTTTTTGTGTACTTGTGCCAGATTGTATAAATGCACGCACCATATTACAGCACACATGAGCTCTCTCATCAGAATCCAGTGATAGCACAGAAGTGTTTATAGGGGCGCCCCTATATTAGAATATCATCTGCATTACAAAGATAATTTCACAACTATTTATGTTTTCATGGTTCTCAGATATTATACGCAATTACAGTGAATATCAGAATCCGCGCATCAGAAGAATATTGTGGAACACTGCAATGACTTACAAAATTAGCACCAAGGCATTGAGTGCCATTCTGGAAGCAATGAAACTCATACGCTCCCCACCTGTTGATTCTTGTTCAGAATATCATCCTAATGACTATTCTAACGTCGAGGAGTCAAAGGCAGATGGCCTGTCCTGTTCACCCATCAAGGTGCCTGTTCTAATTTGGCAAGGTTTTATTGATTGCGCGTATCTTGCATATGTTGTCTTGCATTTCTTCTAATTTGTTGCACCACCATCTACTTAGTTTACTCATCATATAACTCGAGATGCCATGACCATCCATTATCAATACATATTCCATCTGTCATCATACCATGTTTTTCCACTCAAATGCTGTTCTTGTGCATCAGACATCAAAAAGGAAGAGGGTGATTGCCGAACCTGAAGGAGCACTAGCAAAGTCCTTGAAAAACGTGGTGGTGCCAGAGAAATCAGACAGCGCCCCACTTATATTGGCTGTACAACCAGTGACACTAAACATAGGACCGACTCCAGCAGACTGTACCCATACTTCACTGGCCACACCACTAGCCCCACCACACAGGACCTGCACTCCAGCAAAAGGTATACCAATTTCATTTGCCATAGCACCAGCTGTACCACAGAACAATCCCACTCCAGCAAAAAGTACAGCAAGTCCACCGGCCGAAGACCTATCCCAACTGCAGAGACGGCCAATTCCTGCAGATTGGAACCCCATTCCATTTATTCCCAGTTTAAAAGACAATGCTTTCAATGTTGTTAGGGACTACGTGCATATATTCCCATCATGGGAAGATTATAGTGAAGACAAACACCATTTTCACATCTTCCTGTCCAACTTACGTGTAAGTGCTATTATTCATGGTTATTGTTTTCCTGTTTTCTGCTGATCGAACACATGAATGATTTACATTACATTGTTGTAACTAGGCGAGGGTCAATCTGGATAGTCATGACGAGCAAAGCTTGCTTGTGCTTTTCAAGGAAGCATTGCAGCAGTATCGGTGTTACCTGAGGAAATCACACTTTGACGGCAAGTCTATAAATGAATTTCTGGTGAAGCCTCGTGTGCTAAATTTAGAAGACATTGAATGGAAAAACCTTGTTATGCACTGGTCTCATTCCCAGGATGAGGTACTGTCTATGAAATCAAATGACAATTTGAACTTCTACTTTTCCGCATGTGCCTTACCGATTTTTTTGCAGGAAATCTGCTCGAAGAAGAATTCCAGTTTGAAAAGAACGACAGGATATCGCAAATATGCTGCCCGCTGCTTTGCTCTTGTTAGTACCTGTTGTCCAGTATCACTGTACTTGCATACGTACCTTGTTCATTATGTGACAGCAGTATGCATGATAGCTTGCTTATCAATTGTTCGCTCCAAATTATCTGATCTGTATGAATGGTTACATTAGTGTAGAATATATCCAATGCCAATGATTTTTAGCTCTGCATTGTTCTTGTAAGTACATGCTGTCCTTTATCAGTGTACTTATATTGACAGGTAGTTGTTCATGTACCATCACTCTGCAGCTTATTTTCCTTTGCCCTCCATTTTCTACACATCAGATCTATATTTACTCTTACCATAAGGTTGGTACTGAAGAAGTTTAGCTGTGCATTGCTCTTGGCTGTGCCTTTTGCCTGTATCGCTGCACATGCATTTATAGCTACTTGGTTATGTAGCATCACTCTTCATCTTATCTAAAATATTCTCCATTTTTTCGTATATTATCACATCTATATTTACTCTTAACAAAATGTAGAATAAAGGCAATGCTTATGAAGAAGATTCTGTGGTAAACTTCTTGAATTGCCCCCCCATCAGCATGGACAAGGGCTTTATAGAGCCTGTCTTCACCAGTAATGTAAGTTTGTCCTTCTCAAGCCTTCAAACTTTGTTGTGTATATTTGGTTAGGCATGAATGCAACAACTGTTTATTTTGGTGTTTGCATCAAATTGCATGTTTAAAGTTTACTATGTAGTTCATAAACAAAAGTTTGTCCTTCTCAATTTAAGTTTTCAGTTGTACAACCAAGTTCCTTCTTCATACCATGTAAATTAAACTATACAGAGCAGGTGATCTTCTTTTGCACTGCATGTATGCTTCTGTTCTTCATCCGTAATCCAGTGGTGTGGTGAACCTACCCACTACAACACAATGTCATATTCTGCAATGTCTTAACTATGAACAATGTCATATCATTCTACTATTATTTAAACCGTCTCTTTATTTGCCAATCTGAAATGGGATAAATTGACAGCACACTAACCATTGATACTTATGAGTTCTTGATCTGTAATCCAGTGGTGTCGAGAAGCTGCCAACTCCTTCACAATGTCATTTCCTGCCATGTCTTGACCTGAACAATACCATATTGTGTTAATGCAATTTTAAACTGTGTCACTTTATTCGTCGCTAAGAAATGTGATGAATTGTCAGCATTGATACTTTTATGTGCAAAACCTGTCATCTGTCTGCTTGTTTATCTTTCAGAGTGAGGAAGATATAAGTGTTGAACAACACAGTCTCATCATCTTGCTCAGGTGGTTGCACTGCAGCTCGCCAGCAGGGCTAACCTTTCTTGAACTCTATTGAAGTGCTGTCGGTTTTGTATATTATTTTGTCGGCGTGTTTATTTGCACTGGTGGCGATCTTTGATGCCCAGTGTATGTAATCTGCTGTCTGCTTGTGCTTTATTATCATAGTGGCGAACTTTGATGCCCAGTGGATGTAATATGCCGTAATTTCTTTATTGTATAGTCTAGGTTTTTTCTTATTCACGATGCTGCAGTTATTTTACTGTATATATATCCTGTCTTCACAGTAAACTTGGCAAGCCGTAAAATTACGGTACATAATCGGGCCGTAATGCAATCACGATGTATGATCCGCATCATGGGCCTCGTCAAACTGGCCCACTAGTAGATTCGGGCCTTTAATAGGCCGAGTAACCCCCAACCCTCTTTTCGCAAGAAAACTCAATGGGCTTTTAGGAGGCTGAGAAGTAGGTTGGGCCTGAAACGTGCCGAACAGCTCACGGGCCGGCAGCAGCCCGAAATGGACCCCGGCCCATGATTGTGCGAATCAAATCACCGGCTTTTAACAGGCCAAAATTGTCTCGGTCCTTGTTTGGCCCAATCAGATATCGGCTGCGAGCAGGCCGGATGCAAACCGGGCCGTAGTTAGGCCCAACTATATGACGGGCTTTTAACAAGCCGAAATTAATATAGGGCCGAAATGTTAAACGGGCCCTTAACAGGCCGAAACTAATATCAGGCCGAATTACTAAATGGGCCTTTAGCAAGTGGGCCCAAAAGCATAGCGTCCAGTTAACGGGCCCAATCTGATATGGGCCATAATTGAGGCCAAAGCCTCTTAAAGGGCCGGACCTGATCTGGGCCGTGATGTGGCCCAGAACGTGGGAGGCTTTTAACGGGCCGGATCTCATATGGGCCATTATTAGGCCCGGAACGTGGCAGGCCATTAATGGACCGGATCAAATATGGGCCGGCATTTGGCCCAAAACATGGCAGCCAGTTAATGGGCCGGCCTACTAGGGTCCTCAAGATCTTGTGGGCCTACAGCTAGGCCGGCCCATTAGTGTCGGCGAAATCTCGTGGGCCTTTAGCTGGGCCGGCCCATTATGATCCGCAAGAATTTTGTGGGCCTTTACCTGGGCCGGCCCATTATTGCACACAAAAATCTTGTGGGCCTTTACCTGGGCCGGCCCATTATGGCCCGCGAAATCTTATGGGCCTTTAGCTGGGCCAGCCCATTATGGTCCGCGAAATCTCGTGGGCCTTTAGCTGGGCCGGCCCATTATGGTGCGCAAAATCTTGTGGGCCTTTAGTTGGGCTGGCCCATTTAAACTTGATGGGTCGTGCCACGTGTCGACGTATCGTAGGCGCCTTCTGTCCAATGAGTGGATGACATCTGTCCCAACGATGAGCCGGCACGTGTTTCCTCCAGCCAATGATGATTTTACACGTGGAAAATCCCCATTGGTCGCGGCTGTTAACGGGTTATCGGAGCCAAAACCCAACCCGATAGCTTAACGGCGTTCCGTTACGCTGGATGCCACGTGTCGGTCACCCTTGACGAAAGCACATCTGTGACGCGCGATTTATCGTCATGGAAGTGGACACTTCCGTGATGATAATTTTGGTAATGTCATGGAACACTTCTACGACAGCATAGGTATGACTATCTTGATTCTGTCATAAATTTGTCATGGATGTACATGCATGACAAAAAACGCGACCTACTGTGACAAATATCATCACGGAAGTGTATTTTTCTTGTAGTGACACTATGTTTGTCTATGTATTCACACATGTATTATGTTTCCAGTTAATACAATTCTAGCATGAATAATAAATATTTATGATGATATGAGGAAATAAATAATAACTTTGTTATTGCCTCTAGGGCATATTTCCTTCAGTCTCCCACTTGCACTAGAGTCAATAATCTAGATTACACAGTAATGATTCTAACACCCATGGAGTCTTGGTGCTGATCATGTTTTGCTCGTGGAAGAGGCTTAGTCAACGGGTCTGCAACATTCAGATCCGTATGTCTCCTGCTAATCTCTATGTCTCCCACCTGGACTTGATCCCGGATGGAGTTGAAGCGTCTCTTGATGTGTTTGGTTCTCTTGTGAAATCTGTATTCCTTTGCCAAGGCAATTGCACCAGTATTGTCACAAAAGATTTCCATTGGACCCGATGCACTACGTATGACACCTAGATCGGATATGAACTCCTTCATCCAGACTCCTTCATTTGCTGCTTCCGAAGCAGCTATGTACTCCGCTTCACACGTAGATCCCGCCACGACGCTTTGTTTAGAACTGCACCAACTGACAGCTCCACCGTTCAATATAAACACGTATCCGGTTTGCGATTTAGAATCGTCCGGATCAGTGTCAAAGCTTGCATCGACGTAACCATTTACGACGAGCTCTTTGTCACCTCCACAAACGAGAAACATATCCTCAGTCCTTTTTAGGTATTTCAGGATGTTCTTGACCGCTGTCCAGTGATCCACTCCTGGATTACATTGGTACCTCCCTGCTAAGCTAATAGAAAGCCACACATCAGGTCTGGTACACATCATTATATACATGATAGAGCCTATGGCTGAAGCTTAGGGAACACTTTTCATTTTCTCTCTATCTTCTGCAGTGGTCGGGCATTGAGTCTGACTCAACTTCACACCTTGTAACACAGGTTCTTTGCTTGATCCATTTTGAACTTTTTCAAAACTTTGTCAAGGTATGTGCTTTGTGAAAGTCCAATTAAGCGTCTTGATCTATCTCTATAGATCTTGATGCCCAATATGTATGCAGCTTCACCGAGGTCTTTCATTGAAAAACTCTTATTCAAGTGTCCTTTTATGCTATCCAGAAATTCTATATCATTTCTAATCAGCAATATGTCATCCACATATAATATTAGAAATGCTACAGAGCTCTCACTCACTTTCTTGTAAATACAGGCTTCTCCAAAATTCTGTATAAAACCATATGCTTTGATCACACTATCAGAACGTTTATTCCAACTCCGATAGGCTTGCACCGGTCCATAAATGGATCGCTGGAGCTTGCACACTTTGTTAGTTCCCTTTGGATCGACAAAACCTTCTGGTTGCATCATATACAACTCTTCTTCCAGAAATCCATTCAGGGAATGCAGTTTTTACATCCATTTGCCAAATTTCATAATCATAAAATGCGGCAATTGCTAACATGATTCGGACAGACTTAAGCATCGCTACAGGTGAGAAAGTCTCATCGTAGTCAACCCCTTGAACTTGTCGAAAACCTTTCGCAACAAGTTGAGCTTTGTATACAGTAACATTACCATCAGCGTCAGTCTTCTTTTTGAAGATCCATTTATTCTCTATGGCTTGGCGATCATCGAGAAAGTCAACCAAAGTCCACACTTTGTTCTCACACATGGATTGTTGGGGATCGTAGCAGAATTTTTAAAATTTCCTACGCATCACCAAGATCCATCTATGGAGTATACTAGCAACGAGGGGAAAGGAGTGCATCTACATACCCTTGTAGATCGCGAGCGGAAGCGTTCTAATGAACGGGGTTGATGGAGTCGTACTCGTCGTGATCCAAATCACCGATGACCGAGTGCCGAACGGACGGCACCTCCGCGTTCAACACACGTACGGAGCAGCGACGTCTCCTCCTTCTTGATCCAGCATGGGGGAAGGAGAGGTTGATGGAGATCCAGCAGCACTATGGCGTGGTGGTGGAAGTAGCGGGATCCCGGCAGGGCTTCGCCAAGCGCAAGCGGGAGGGAGAGGTGTTGCAGGGGGAGAGGGAGGCGCCAAGGGCTGTGTTCCTGCTACCCTCCCTCCCCCCACTATATATAGGCCCCCTTGGGGGGGCGCCGGCCCTGGATCCCATCTACAAGGGGGGGAGGCGGCCAGGGGGGGAAACTTCCCCCCCAAGTCAAGTGGGGCGCCCCCCACCCCAGGGTTTCCAACCCTAGGCGCAGGGGGAGGCCCATGGGGGGCGCCCCAGACCACTGACGGCTGGTTCCCTTCCCACTTCAGCCCATGGGGCCCTCCGGGATAGGTGGCCCCACCCGGTGGACCCCAGGGACCCTTCCGGTGGTCCCGGTACAATACCGATAACCCCCGAAACTTTCCCGGTGGCCGAAACTGGACTTCCTATATATAATTCTTCACCTCCGGACCATTCCGGAACTCCTCGTGATGTCCGGGATCTCATCCGGGACTCCGAACAACTTTCGGGTTTCCGCATACTAATATCTCTACAACCCTAGCGTCACCGAACCTTAAGTGTGTAGACCCTACGGGTTCGGGAGACATGCAGACATGACCGAGACGCCTCTCTGACCAACAGCGGGATCTGGATACCCATGTTGGCTCCCACATGTTCCACGATGATCTCATCGGATGAACCACGATGTCGAGGATTCAATCAATCCCGTATACAATTCCCTTTGTCAATCGGTATGTTACTTGCCCGAGATTCGATCGTCGGTATCGCAATACCTTGTTCAATCTCGTTACCGGCAAGTCTCTTTACTCGTACCGTAATGCATGATCCCGTGGCTAACTCCTTAGTCACATTGAGCTCATTATGATGATGCATTACCGAGAGGGCCCAGAGATACCTCTCCGTCATACGGAGTGACAAATCCCAGTCTCGATCCGTGCCAACTCAACAGACACTTTCGGAGATACCCGTAGTGTACCTTTATAGTCACCTAGTTACGTTGTGACGTTTGGCACACCCAAAGCACTCCTACGGTATCCAGGAGTTGCACGATCTCATGGTCTAAGGAAAAGATACTTGACATTGGAAAAGCTCTAGCAAACGAACTACACGATCTTTTATGCTATGCTTAGGATTGGGTCTTGTCCATCACATCATTCTCCTAATGATGTGATCCCGTTATCAACGACATCCAATGTCCATAGTCAGGAAACCATGACTATCTGTTGATCAACGAGCTAGTCAACTAGAGGCTTACTAGGGACACGTTGTGGTCTATGTATTCACACATGTATTACGATTTCCGGATAACACAATTATAGCGTGAACAATAGACAATTATCATGAACAAAGAAATATAATAATAACCATTTATTATTGCCTCTAGGGCATATTTCAACATGGATCCCATCTCAGATTTCATGGCCTCAAGACATTTTGCAGAATCTAGGCTCACTATCTCTTCTTCATAGTTCGTAGGTTCACCTTGGTTAAGTAACATGACCTCCAGAATAGGATTACCGTACCACTCTGGTGCGGATCTTACTTTGGTTGACCTACGAGGTTTGGTAGTAACTTGATCTGAAGTTTCATGATCAACATCATTAGCTTCCTCACTAATTGGTGTAGGTGTCACAGGAACCGGTTTTTGTGATGAACTACTTTCCAATAAGGGAGCAGGTACAATTACCTCATCAAGTTCTACTTTCCTCCCACCCACTTCATCAAGTTCTACTTTCCTCCCACTCACTTCTTTCGAGAGAAACTCCTTCTCTAGAAAGGATCCATTTTTAGCAACAAATGTTTTGCCTTCGGATCTGTGATAGAAGGTGTACCCAATAGTCTCCTTTGGGTATCCTATGAAGACACATTTCTCCAATTTGGGTTCGAGCTTATCAGGTTGAAGCTTTTTCACATAAGCATCGCAGCCCCAAACTTTCAGAAACGACAACTTTGGTTTCTTGCCAAACAATAGTTCATAAGGCGTCGTCTCGACGGATTTTGATGGTGCCCTATTTAACATGAATGCAGCCGTCTCTAAAGCATAACCCCAAAACGATAGCGGTAAATCAGTAAGAGACATCATAGATCGCACCATATCTAGTAAAGTACGATTACGATGTTCGGACACATCATTACGTTGTGGTGTTCCGGGTGGCGTGAGTTGCGAAACTATTCCGCATTGTTTCAAATGAAGACCAAACTCGTAACTCAAATATTCTCCTCCACGATCAGATCGTATAAACTTTTTTTCTTGTTACGATGATTTTCCACTTCACTCTGAAATTCTTTGAACTTTTCAAATGTTTCAGACTTATGTTTCATTAAGTAGATATACCCATATCTGCTCAAATCATCTGTGAAGCTGAGAAAATAACAATACCCGCCACGAGCCTCAACATTCATCGGACCACATACATCAGTATGTATGATGCCCAAAAAATCTGTTGCTCGCTCCATTGTTCCGGAGAACGGCGTTTTAGTCATCTTGCCCATGAGGCATGGTTCGCAAGTACCAAGTGATTCATAATCAAGTGATTCCAAAAGTCCATCAGTATGGAGTTTCTTCATGCACTTTACACCAATATGACCTAAACGGCAGTGCCACAAATAAGTTGCACTATCATTATCAACTCTGCATCTTTTGGCTTCAATATTATGAATATGTGTATCACTACTATCAAGATTTAATATAAATAGACCACTCTTCAAGGGTGCATGACCATAAAAGATATTACTCATATAAATAGAACAACCATTATTCTCTGATTTAAATGAATAACCGTCTCGCATCAAACAAGATCCAGATATAATGTTCATGCTCAACGCTGGCACCAAATAACAATTGTTCAGGTCTAAAACTAATCCCAAAGGTAGATGTAGAGGTAGCGTGCCGACTGCGATCACATCGACTTTGGAACCATTTCCCACGTGCATCGTCACCTCGTCCTTAGCCAATCTTCGCTTAATCCGTAGTCCCTGTTTCGAGTTGCAAATATTAGCAACAGAACCAGTATCAAATACCAGGTGCTACTGCGAGCATTAGTAAGGTACACATCAATAACATGTATATCACATATACCTTTGTTCACCTTGCCATCCTTCTTATCCGCCAAATACTTGGGGCAGTTCTGCTTCCAGTGACCAGTCTCTTTGCAGTAGAAGCACTCACTCTCAGGCTTAGGTCCAGACTTGGGTTTCTTCTCCTGAGCAGCAACTTGTTTGCTGTTCTTCTTGAAGTTCCCCTTCTTCTTCCCTTTACACTTTTTCTTGAAATGGGTGGTCTTGTTGACCATCAACACTTGATGCTCCTTCTTGATTTCTACCTCCGCAGCCTTTAGCATTGCGAAGAGCTCGGGAATTGTGTTATCCATCCCTTGCATATTATAGTTCATCACAAAGCTCTTGTAGCTTGGTGGCTGTAATTGAAGAATTCTGTCAATGACACTATCATCCGGAAGATTAACTCCTAGTTGAATCAAGTGATTATTATACCCAGACATTTTGAGTATATGTTCACTGACAGAACTATTCTCCTCCATCTTACAACTGTAGAACTTATTGGAGACTTCATATCTCTCAATCCAGGCATTTGCTTGAAATATTAACTTCAACTCCTGGAACATCTCATATGCTCCATGACGTTCAAAACATCGTTGAAGTCCCGGTTCTAAGCCGTAAAGCATGGCACACTGGACTATCGAGTAGTCATCAGCTTTGCTCTGCCAAACGTTCTTAACGTCGTCAGTTGCATCTGCAGCAGGCCTGGCGCCCAGCGGTGCTTCTAGGACGTAATTCTTCTATGCAGCAATGAGGATAGTCCTCAAGTTACGGACCCAGTCCGTGTAATTGCTACCATCGTCTTTCAACTTTGCTTTCTCAAGGAATGCATTAAAATTCAACGGAACAATAGCACGGGCTATCTATCTACAACAACATAGACAAGCAAAATACTATCAGGTACTAATTCATGATAAATTAAAGTTCAATTAATCATATTACTTAAGAACTCCCACTTAGATAGACATCCCTCTAATCGTCTAAGTGATCACGTGATCCATCTCAACTAAACCATGTCCGATCATCACGTGATGGAGTAGTTTTCAATGGTGAACATCACTATGTTGATCATATCTACTATATGATTCACGTTCGACCTTTCGGTCTCAGTGTTCTGAGGCCATATCTGCATATGCTAGGCTCGTCAAGTTTAACCCGAGTATTCTGCGTGTGCAAAACTGGCTTACACCAGTTGTATTTGAACGTAGAGCTTATCACACCCGATCATCATGTGGTGTCTCGGCACGACGAACTTTCGCAACGGTGCATACTCAGGGAGAACACTTATACCTTGAAATTTAGTGAGAGATCATCTTATAATGCTACCGTCAAACAAAGCAGAATAAGATGCATTAAAGATAAACATCACATGCAATCAATATAAGTGATATGATATGGCCATCATCATATTGTGCCTTTGATCTCCATCTCCAAAGCACCATCATGCTCACCATCATCACCGGTACGACACCTTGATCTCCATCGTAGCATCGTTGTCGTCTCGCCTACTATTGTTTCTACGACTATCGCTACCGCTTAGTGATCGATAAAGTAAAAACAATTATAGGGTGATTGCATTGCATACAATAAAGCGACAACCATATGGCTCCTGCCAGTTGGCGATAACTCTGTTACAAAACATGATCATCTCATACAATAAAATTTAGCATCATGTCTTGACCATATCACGTCACAACATGCCCTGCAAAAACAAGTTAGACGTCCTCTACATTGCTGTTGCAAGTTTTACGTGGCTGCTACGGGCTGAGCAAGAACCATTCTTACCTACGCATCAAAACCACAACGATATTTCATCAAGTTAGTGCTGTTTTAACCTTGACAAGGACCGGGCGTAGCCACACTCGGTTCAACTAAAGTTGGAGAAACAGACACCCGCCAGCCACCTGTGTGCAAAGCACGTCGGTAGAACCACTCTCGCGTAAGCGTACGCGTAATGTCGGTCTGGGCCGCTTCATCCAACAATACCGCCGAACCAAAGTATGACATGCTGGTATGCAGTATGACTTGTATCGCCCACAAATCACTTGTGTTCTACTCGTGCATATAACATCTACGCATAAACCTGGCTCGGATGCCACTGTTGGGGAACATAGTAATTTCAAAAAAATTCCTACGCACACGCAAGATCATGGTGATGCATAGCAACGAGAGGGGAGAGTGTCGTCTACGTACCCTCGTAGACCGTAAGCGGAAGCGTTATGACAACGCAGTTGATGTAGTCGTACGTCTTCACGATCGACCGATCCCAGTACCGAACGTACGGCACCTCCGCGTTCAGCACACGTTTAGCTCGGTGACGTCCCGCGAACTCACGATCCAGTAGAGCTTCGGCGAAGAGCTTCGTCAGCACGATGGTGTGGTGACGGTGTTGATGTAGTTACCGACACAGGGTTTCGCCTAAGCACTGCTACAATATGACCGAGGTGGATTATGGTGGAGGGGGGC
The DNA here is from genome assembly GCF_018294505.1 of Triticum aestivum. Classification (NCBI taxonomy): domain Eukaryota; kingdom Viridiplantae; phylum Streptophyta; class Magnoliopsida; order Poales; family Poaceae; genus Triticum; species Triticum aestivum. The sequence goes on from NC_057814.1 coordinate 559,858,849, forward strand.
ACCGCACACGGCTAAGAGATCAATGATCAATTGTTGTGTCTTGGGGTGCCCCCTGCCCCCATATATAAAGGAGCTACGGGGGAGGCGGCCGACCAAGGAGGAGGGTGCGCCAAGGGGGGAGTCCTACTCCCACCGGGAGTAGGACTCCTTCTTTCCTAGTTGGAGTAGGAGAAGGGGGAAGGGAAGGAGAGAGGAGGAAGGAAAGGGGGGCGCCGCCCCCCTCCTTGTCCAATTCGGACTAGAGAGGGAGGGGGCACGCGGCCTGCCCTGGCCGCCCCTCCTCTTCTACACTAAGGCCCAATAGGCCCATTACAATCCCTGGGGGGTTCCGGTAACCCCCCGTACTCCGGTATATGTCCGAAACCTCCCGAAACACTTCCGGTGTCCGAACATAGTCGTCCAATATATCGATCTTTACGTCTCGACCATTTTGAGACTCCTCGTCATGTCCGTGATCATATCCGGGACTCCGAACTACCTTCGGTACATCAAAACACAAAAACTCATAATACCGATCATCACACAACTTTAAGCGTGCGGACCCTGCGGGTTCGAGAACTATGTAGACATGACCGAGACATGTCTCCGGTCAATAACCAATAGCGGAACCTGGATGCTCATATTGGTTTCTACATATTCTACGAAGATCTTTATCGGTTAAACCGCATAACAACATACGTTGTTCCCTTTGTCATCGGTATGTTACTTGCCCGAGATTCGATCGTCGGTATCTCAATACCTAGCTCAGTCTCGTTACCGGCAAGTTTCTTTACTCGTTCCGTAATGCATCATCCCACAACTAACTCATTAGTCACATTGCTTGCAAGGCTTATAGTGATGTGCATTACCGAGAGGGCCCAGAGATACCTCTCCGACAATCGGAGTGACAAATCATAATCTCGATCTATGCCAACACAACAAGTAACATCGGAGACACCTGTAGAGCACCTTTATAATCACCCAGTTATGTAGTGACGTTTGGTAGCACACAAAGTGTTCCTCCGGTATTCGGGAGTTGCATAATCTCGTAGTCATAGGAACATGTATAAGTCACGGAGAAAGCAATAGCAGTAAACTAAACGATCAAGTGCTAAGCTAACGGAATGGGTCAAGTCAATCACATCATTCTCCTAATGATGTGATCTCGTTAATCAAATGACAACTCATGTCTATGGCTAGGAAACTCAACCATCTTTGATTAACGAGCTAGTCAATTAGAGGCATACTAGTGACACTATGTTTGTCTATGTATTCACACATGTATTATGTTTCCGGTTAATACAATTCTAGGATGAATAATAAACATTTATCATGATATGAGGAAATAAATAATAACTTTAGACATGACACATGCAAATTTGCTTAGAACAGTAAAAGAATATCGCATATAGGTAGATATAGTGGACTCATGTGGCAAAACTGGTTTAAAGGATTTTGGATGCACAAGTAGAGGTCATACTTAGTGCAAAATGAAGGCTAGCAAAAAGATTGAGAAGCGACCAACCCAGAAACAAATAATCTCATAAGCAAGCATTAAGCATAATTAACACCGAATAATGCACCACAACTAGGATATAACTTTCATTGCATTATTATTGACTTCCGTGCATGCATAGGGAATCACAAACCTTAACACCAATATTCTTACTAGAGCACAATTACTCATCAACATAACTCACATATCACATCATCATATCTCAAAACTATTACTAAGAATCAAGTTTGTTTTGTCCAATGATCTTCATTACATATTTTTTCTTTATCCTTCTTGGATATCTATCACTTTGATACTAATTTTCATGTGTTTCTTTTCATAAGCTCAAACAAATATAAGTGAAGATCATGAGGATAACAAATTTTCTTTCTCTCAAAATAATTTAAGTGAAGCAAAAGAGAATTTCTTCAAAATTTGTAGCGACCAGACCTCAAATAGTCTGTGCTGCTGTGCACCAGTGTCATCCCTGGATCAGTAATGCTGACACGCACAGTACAAATGGAGGATTTATAACAGAGTAGCAATCACACACTTATTACATCGAATATCTCCAAAGAGATTAAGTATGATAAATATGGCTTAAGGCCATCTAAAGACGATAACAGCGGAAGACTTGGAAGATAAGTGAGTCCATCAACTCCAGCGGCATCACTGAGTATAAGACCACGACCTAAGGCACCTTACTCGTCGTCTGAAAAGTCTGCAACATGAAACGTTGCAGCCCGAAAACGGGTCAGCACATAGAATATGCTGGCAAAGTAACACATAGAGAATAATGGACAATGATAATGCTATACTACATGCATGTATGGCTGGTGGAAAGCTCTACAGTTAAGTTTTTGCGAAAAGCCAATTTTTCCCTACTGCAAAGGAATAAATTTATTTAACTATCATGGTGGTTGTGAAACATTGAGATGGTTGACAGCATCTCAATCCCAATTAAAAGTCATCATTAACCCAGCAAAATTAATTAAAAGTAACATGGTGATGAGATTCAAATGATAATCCAGGTACTAGATACTCAAATTGTCCATAACCGGGGACATGGCTTACCATGATTAGTTTGTACACTCTGCAGAGGTTTGCGCACTTTTCCCCACAAGACTCGATCGCCTCCGCTTGATTCTCGCACTGCATGATGTTTGAGAAACGGATGACCGAGACACAGTCTTTCCGAAGAGGTCCCCTTAACCGATAGATAGGCCGGTACACCTACAATCCCCTACATCTGCTAGCCCATCATGGAAAGGTTTCCCACAACTTACTCAACTATGCTAGAGCCCATAATAGCTTGTGGCTGCTCACGGAAGTTTCTAGCATGAATAATCTTATGATCCCTTTGAGCTTGGGTGGCGGTCCTTATACAAACAGACAACACTGGATTCTCCAGGTGCCTCAATCCACCCAGATGTGAGTTTTAGTTGCCACCTTAGGTAAACCATTATTAACAATCTCACATCTGTCATGGAAATCTCTCAAACCCAATCCACGTCTATGAGCATAGCATGGCAATATAATAGCAACGTAGAGGTAACTCCCAAGGGTTTGATAATAAAACAGGTAATAGGTACTACCTCAACTACTTCCCAATACCCACAATTTAATTAGGTCCTAACCATGCAATGTTTGAGGATTGATCTAATGCAATAAAAACTGGGTATGGAAAGGTATGATCAAAGTGTTACTTGCCTTGCTGATGATCCGCGAAACCTAGCGATTCGAAGTAACAAGCGGCACACTCCGGGTACTCTATCGCAAACAAACAAGCAGACAATCAGTACTCATCTAATGAACAGGTAAAACTCGAATGAAAGATCCAACCAGAAAGTTCAACTTAAGAACTCCGGTTTGCAAAAAGAATCAACTCGAAAGAAGCAACGAAAGTCAAACTGCGAAAGAAACAAGCTTCGTTTACTAATCTGGATCTAGGTCAAAGTTTACAGTAACAAAAACTTGCTTCAGTAGGTTAAATGGAAAGAGAATTTCGAGACGAAACTCTAGGCGCTTGAATCGCCTGATTCCGATAAACGAGCGAAAAGTTAAACAGAAACGAAGATTCGATCAGAAATCGAGATTTGAGATAATCGCGGAAAAATCCGACGAAAAAGAAAAACGGACGAACGGTTAAAGAACGGACGTTCGTTAACAGAGAAAATCCGACGAACGCATTCGTTAAAACGAACGAGTCGGTGAACGTTCACAAAATAACAAAACCGAAAAAAAACCGATCTAGGGTTTTTTTTAAACGAACGGTTTTTTTAAACAAAACCGGCAACGAACGGCGAGGTATACCTCGTCGGGGGCGGAGTCCGGCGGGGCTCCGGCTGCTCCGGCGAGGGCGGCGGGGTGCGGCGGGGCT
>NC_057814.1:559863219-559868761 GCF_018294505.1 Triticum aestivum
GAGGAGGGGAAAAGGCGGCGGGGTCCCGTGCTCGAGCTGGACTCGGCGACGGCGGCGGCGTACGCGGGGAGGACGACGGCGGGGTGGGACGGCGGCTCGGCTGGGCTTCGGCCCGGTCGGGCGCGGCGCAATTTTTTTTTAAATACGTTCCGCGGAAAAAAATTCGTAGAAAATAAATAAAAGTCCAAAAAAAATAAAAAAAATTCCCCGTCTAGTTAGAATATTTAGAACAGGGTGAACATTTTTTTAACAATAATAAATTTTTAAAAACATGCAATATTTTTAATGCAATTAAAATTGCAAAAAAATCCAAATAAATTCCAATAAGTGAGTTTAACACTTTTCCTCCAATATTTCAATTGTTTTGGAGAAGTCATATTTTCTCCTCTCATTTATTTTTAAAATGAGATATTTTTCCGGAGAGAAAATAATTAAAACCAAAATCCTCGTTTTATTATTTGATGGAAATCAAATATGAAAATTCGAGAAAATCCCCAACTCTCTCCGAGGGTCCTTGAGTTGCTTAGGATTTATCGAGGATTTGTCAAAATGCAATAAAATATGATATGCAATGATGATCTATGTATAACATACCAAATTGAAAATTTGGGATGTTACAAAATTTTACTAACTCTCAAATAAATCTAAGTGAAGCAAGGGAGAAATTCTTCAAAAATACTAAGCACACCGTGCTCAAAAAGATATAAGTGAAGCACTAGAGCAATCCATTGCTAATAAAAATTTAAGTGAAGCATCGAGAGCAATTTTGACAAGTCATGACATAAATTTGGCTCTCTCCAATAGGTGTGTCCAGCAAGGATTGATGACTTAAAACACAAAATAAAACAAGCAAAGACTCATATCATACAAGACGCTCCAAGAAAAACACTTATCATGTGACGAATAAAAATATAGTCTCGAGTAAAATACCGATAGTTGTTAGAAGAAAGAGGGGATGCCACTCGGGGGTGTCCCCAAGATTAGTTGGTTGCTCATTATTGGATAATATCTTGGGATGCCGGGGCATCCCCAAGCTTAGGCTCTTCTATCCTTCTTTCATCCATCGTAAGATAACCCAACTTGAAAACTTCAATCATACAAAACTCAACAAAACCTTCGTGAGATCCGTTAGTGTAAGAAAAGTAAACCACTACTATAAGTGTTGTGTCAAACCAATTAATATTTTGTTTTTGTATTAAATCTACTGTATTCCAACTTTTCTATTGCAAAAACTCATCAAAGAAAACCATAGAGCCATCAAAATAAGCACACAACACAAAGAAAACAGAATCTGTCAAAACAGAACAGTCTGTAGCAATCTGTCTATTTCGAAAACTTCTGGAACTCCAAACATTCTACCAAATTAGGAAGACTAGGGTAATTTTAATGTTCTGCAAAAAGAATCAGGGTAAAATCTCTTTTCTCTGATTTATGAAAATTATTTTCGTGAGCACAAAGTTTCTGTCTTTTTCAGCATGATCAAACAACTATCACCCAAGAAGATTCTAAAGGTTTTACTTGGCACAAACACTAACTAAAACACAAAAACACAATCATAACGGTGTCATAATTATGCTAACACACAAGAACAGAAAACAAAAATAAAAAATAAATTTTATTCATTGGGTTGCTGCCCAACAAGCGCTATAGTTTTACGCCCTTAGCTAGGCATAAAGCAAGGATCTAAGTTTTATCATCTTTGGTGCTAGATCCATAAGATGCCGTAATGATTGATTCATATGGTGGCTTAATTCTTGTTCTAGGAAAGTGTTCCATACCCTTCCTCAGAGGAAACTGGAATTTAATATTGCCTTCTTTCATATCAATCACGGCACCGATAGTGCGTAAAAACGGTCTACCAAGAATAATTGGACAAGACGGATTGCAATCAATATCAAGAACAATTAAATCTATGGGCACATAATTTATATTTGCAAGAATGAGAACATCATTAATTCTTCCCATAGGGTTTTTAATAGTGGAATCCGCCAAGTACAAATTTAAAGAACACAATTCAATATCGGTAAGACCAAGCACACCACATAAAGATTTCGGAATTGTAGAAACACTAGCAGCCAAGTCACATAAAGCAAAACACTAATAATTTTTAATCTTGACTTTGATAGTAGGTTCCCATTGATACTTCTAATTCCAATTTTTCTTCCAAAGCTTTCATCATAGCATCAACAATATGTTTAGTAAAAGCTTTATTTTGTTCATAAGCATGGGGTGAATTTATCATGGATTGCAACAAAGAAATACAATCAATCAAAGAGAAACTATCATAATTAAAGTCTTTGTAATCCAAAAGAGTGGGCAAATCACTAGTTAAAGTTTTGACCTCTTCAAACCCACTTTAGCAATTTTCTCAACAAGATTTTCATCCTCCGAAATATTGGGACGCCTTCTACCTATAGTTGAATCTTCTCCAGTCCCTTTTCATCAATATTAACTTTACTAAACAAGGAATCAATAGAAGAAACACCAATCATTTTAAGATCTTCATCACTTTTGTGAAAGAAATCACTAAAAACGCTTTTCTAAAAATTCCCTTTTAGCTCTAAGCATAGCAGTTCTTTTCTTACTTTCATCCGTAGAAATATAAAGAGCTTTAATTGATTCATCTACTTTAGGCACAAAAGTTTTCATCTTGAGATTTTGCACATCATGAGCAGTTTTATCAACACTTCTAGACAAATCATCAATCTTATTCAACTTTTCTTCTATAGAAGTGTTGATAAATTCTTTAATATTATTCTCAAGATCAGAGGTATTCCTATAATTATTATAAGATTGATTTCCATAGGAATTACCATAATTATTATAGGAATTACTAGGAAAAGGCCTAGGATTAAAACTACCTCTATAAGCATTGTTATTGAAATTATTTCGAGAGATAAAATTCACATCAATGGCATCACTATTTTGCTCAATCAAAGTAGACAAAGGCATATAATTAAAATCAATAGGAGCACTTTTAACCAATTTCATAAGAGCATCAACTTTATCACTCAAAGAAGAAATTTTTTCAACCGAATTAACTTTTTTACTAGTAGGGGCTCTTTTGTTATGCCATTGTGAATAATTTGCCATAATATTATCAAGAAATTTGGTGGCTTCACCCAAAGTAATTTCCATAAAAGTACCACCCGCGGCGGAATCTAAAAGATTACGAGAAACAAAATTCAATCCCGCATAAAAATTTTGTATGATCATCCAAAGATTTAACCCATGAGTTGGGCAATTTCTTAGTATCATTTTCATCCTTTCCCAGGATTGTGCAACATGCTCATGTACAAGTTGCTTGAAATTCATGATCTGGATTCTAAGGGAAATAATTTTTGCGGGAGAAAAATACTTAGTGATAAAAGCATCTTTGCACTTATTGCAAGAATCGATACTATTGCGAGGCAAACAAGAGAACCAATTTTTTTGCAGAATCACGCAAAGAAAACGGAAATAATTTCATCTTGACCACATCATTGTCCACATCTTTTTTATTTTGCATATCGCATAATTCCACAAAGGTATTAAGATGGGACGCGACATCCTCATTAGTAGTACCGGAAAATTGGTCTTTCATAATAAGATTCAGCAAAGCAGTATTAATATCACAAGTCTCCGCACTAGTGGCGGGAGGAGCAAGCGGAGTGCCAATAAAATCATTGTTGTTGGTATTTGAGAAGTCACACAATTTGGTTTTCTCTTGAGTCATGATGACCACACAACAAGATTGCACTCAAAAACAGATCCGGCAAGAAAACAACGAACGGAAAAAGAGAGGCGAATAAAACGACAAATTTTTGTGAAGTGGGGGAGAGGAAAACGAGAGGCAAATGGCGAATAATGTAAATTGCAAGGAGATGAGATTTGTGATTAGGAACCTGGTATATGTTGCAGATCCTCCCCGGTAACGGCGCCAGAAATGGTGTGTGGCCGGGAGACTATCTTGACTTGATCCCCCCGGCAGCGGCGCCAGATATTCCTTTTGATGTCGCTTGAAGCTACGTCGGTTTTTCCCCAAAGAGGAAGGGATGATGCAGCACAACGACGATAGGTATTTCCCTCAGATATGAAACCAAGGTTATTGAACCAATAGGAGAACCAAGCAACACAACGTAAACAACACCTGCACACAAAGAACAACTTCTCGCAACCCGACATGTTAAAGGGGTTGTCAATCCCTTCCGGGGTACGGCGCCTCAAGATAGGAAAAACGGACGTGAGGAATTTGTAGTAATTTGATAGATCGGACGCCAAACAAAATAAATAAGAATAAATTGCAGCAAGGTATATTTGTATTTTTTGGTTTAATAGATCTGAAAATAAACGCAAAGAAAAAGTAGATCGCAAGGCAAATATATGAGAAAGAAGACCCGGGGGTCGTAGGTTTCACTAGTGGCTTCTCTCGAGAAAAATAGCAAATGGTGGGTGAACAAATTACTGTTTGGCAATTGATAGAACCTTAAATAATTATAACGATATCCAGGCAATGATCATTACATAGGCATCACGTCCAAGATTAGTAGACCGACTCCTGCCTGCATCTACTACTATTACTCCACACAACGACCGCTATCCAGCATGCATCTAGTGTATTAACTTCATGGAAAAATGGAGTAATGCAATAAGAACGATGACATGATGTAGACAAGATCTAGTGTATTAAGTGCTAGATCCCATCTTTTTATCCTTAGTAGCAACAATACATACGTGTCGTTTCCCTTTCTGTCACTGGGATCAAGCACTGTAAGATCGAACCCACTACCGGGCACCTCTTCCCATTGCAAGATAAATAGATCAAGTTGGCCAAACAAAACCCAAATATCGGAGAAGAAATACGAGGCTATAAGCTATCATGCATAAAAGAGATCAAAGAAACTCAAACACTTTCATGGATATAAAAAGATATAACTGATAATAAACTCAAAGTTCATTAGATCCCAACAAACACACCGCAAAAAGAGTTACATCATATGGATCTCCAAGAGACCATTGTATTGAGAATTCAGCGAGAGAGAGAAAGCCATCTAGCTACTAACTACAGACCTTAATGTCTACAAAGAACTACTCACGCATCATTGGAGAGGCACCAATGTAAGTGGTGAACCCCTCCGTGATGGTGTCTAGATTGGATCTGGTGGTTCTGGACTCTGCGGCGGTTGGATGAATATTTTGTCGACTCCCCTAGGGTTTCTGAAATATTGGGGTATTTATAGAGCAAAGAGGCGGTCCCGGGGCACCCGAGGTGGCCACAACCCACCAGGGCGCGTCTGGGCCTCCTGGCGTGCCCTGGTGGGTTGTCCCCTCCTCGGGACTCCCCCAGGTGCTACTAGGGCCCAACTTCTTCCTTCTGGTCCATAAAAAATCATCATAGTGTTTCGTGGCATTTGGACTTCGTCCGATATTGATTTCCTGCGATGTAAAAAATATGCAGAAAACAACAACTGGCACTTGGCACTATGTCAATAGGTTAGTACCAGAAAATGATATAAATGATTATAAAAGATCCAAGATTGATAATAAAACAGCATGGAGAAAT
>NC_057814.1:559869227-559875012 GCF_018294505.1 Triticum aestivum
CGAGCGGCCTCGGGGGTCGGGTGCGGTGAGGGTCGGTGGCGGCGGGGGCGGTGGGGGTCGGCGGCGGTGGGGGTCGACGGCGGCGGGGTCGGCGGCGGCGGTGGCTCAGGCACGGGGACGACGCGGTGAGGGGAGAGAGACATAGGGGAGAGAAAGAGGATGGCGTGGGGCGCGGGCGCTGACCTTTTTTGATAGGTCAAATCTTTTTGTCATCTGCTAGCAGACGGCAAAGAGCCTAGGTAGCGGTGTGGGGCCAGGAGGGAACGGCCGTTAGGTGGGCCACTTTCTTTGCCGTCCGCTACCGGACGGCAAAGAAAGTGGTCGTAAGTTCTCCTCTTTAGTGGGCCACCCACCCTCTTTGTCGTCGGCTAGCTGACGGCAAAGCTTCTAAGCTGTCCGCTAGCTGACGGCAAAGAACTGGCTGGCGGCAAACATGTTCTTTGCCGTCAGTTTTCTGTGAGCTTATGGCAAAGAGCTGGCTGAGCTGGCTGACGGCAAAGATCCTGATTCTAGTAGTGGAGAAAGGTTTTAGGTTTCAATGCTCAAAACTTCAAACACTAAAAAGCTTTTTCTTGTGTAGAGCTCCTCAAAGGTTTTGTTGTCATGGAAACTTGTAAGCACCTACAAAGTTTGAATTTATTTTTCATTTGTTCTGAATTTACTGTTCATAGAGGGTGTAGAGGCAACCGGGAGCTGAAAAACCTGCATCCTAAAAAAACTTCAACAGTAAACACTGCTGCACAAATCACTCCGCCTACTCGTTAACTTGTTCGATTCTGATATCAACGCTCCTATTCACACGACGCCACACAGACGATTTTGCAGACGACGCTGAAGATCGCGCCGTCCTCATCATAATGGGAGATAATGGGAGCAATCCAACAAACTAGCCGCCTCCCTTCTAGTCGCACCGTCCTCGTCATCTCGGTGGTATGGATCAAGCCGCCCTGGGGAGAACCGCCATGACCACCTACAGAATCGCTAGAAATGCGGGGAAAGGGGAGGGGGATCTCGGATCCATACTTGCTGGAGTCGACGTCGGCCACCAGTCACCGTCGCCACCGTGCTGGATAGGCCCCATCGCCCGTCGCCCAAGGCCCTGCGACGCTAGCCTGCCCTCCCAAGTCCAGAAGCGTGCCCTCCCAGTCGACGGAGCTGCCAGTTGCAAGAATGTTGGTTTCGAAACAAGGGCTCTGTTTCAGAAAAATGGACGTGGGTGACGTAGAAGCAGGGACGCTCTCGTCCATCCGATCAACAGACGATCCAACGGACGGGGAGACGGTGGACGCGGCCGCGTGATCGGTCGGGTGAAGGTAAGCTTTTAGTGGGCGCCGCTACGCGTCTTCCGGCGGATGTATTAGAAACATCCGCCGCACAAAGCACCGTTGGATGAGCGCCCTGATAGCCGTCTGATCTAACCATCGCACGCGCGTGACCACCTCCCTACTTCCTGCAACAGCCGCTCAGTTTTGGAAACAGAATCCCCTCTCCGTCGTCCTGCCACAGCTCCGCACAGCGCGGCGGCAGTCGCCACCACTGCAAAATCACTGTCGTTGGCGCGCCGGGGAACTAGTCCTTGCCGTGCTCGCCTGAGTTGCTGCTCCTCCTCCGTATCAGCCCCGCGAGCAGCTGCTAGCTCCAATCGAGCACGACGGCGGCGACCTGTCACGCCCGACGCTTCTTCGGTGTTTTCTGTAACCGGATCTATGTTTCTGAAACATGCCTCATGTTGCAATGTCTGACCACTCACTCTCTAACGTCGGGTGCTCCTGCGGCGCTGCAACTCGGGCTATGTTTCTGAAACAAGACCCTTGTTGCAGAAAAAAAACCCTTCACCACCGAGACATTTCTTTTCTTTCTGAAACAAAAGATATGTTGCAGAAATCTTTTGAAACAAGACCCAGTTGCAGAAAAAAAAAACCCTTCACAACCGAATCTTTTTTCTTTCTTTCTGAAACTAGTCATGTGTTGCATAAATCTACTGAAACAAGACCCTTATTGCAAGAAAACGACTCGTCGCACGGGAATTCCTTATGGCCAGCGTGGCTGCTTGATCAGGATTGATCTAACGGCTACACAAGCGGCGCACGCTCTCGCGCGCATCAGCCGGTTGAAGGTAAGCTTTTCCCATATATTTAGCCCATTATAATTGAACAAAATAAATTTTATCTACAAAGTACAATCTCGGTCACTTGGTTTTAACCACATTTTTGCCCCCATATGTACATATGGCACGAGGCTCCCCGCACCTTGTAACAATGTTTAAATCGCAGTTTTTTTCACTCCCGCAATCTTTTCACTACCTGCCAATGATTCCGTTTTTCTGGCGCATGGGAGGTTGATCCTGATCCCTCGTTCTTTTCTGATACTTGGATAGGGGAGATAGCCCTCCCGATGTGCCTGTCCCCGATATGTTGCAGAAATCTTTTGAAACAAGACCCAGTTGCAGAAAAAAAACCCTTCACAACCGAATCTTTTTTCTTTCTTTCTGAAACTAGTCATGTGTTGCATAAATCTACTGAAACAAGACCCTTATTGCAAGAAAACGACTCGTTGCACGGGAATTCCTTATGGCCAGCGTGGCTGCTTGATCAGGATTGATCTAACGGCTACACAAGCGGCGCACGCTCTCGCGCGCATCAGCCGGTTGAAGGTAAGCTTTTCCCATATATTTAGCCCATTATAATTGAACAAAATAAATTTTATCTACAAAGTACAATCTCGGTCACTTGGTTTTAACCACATTTTTGCCCCCATATGTACATATGGCACGAGGCTCCCCGCACCTTGTAACAATGTTTAAATCGCAGTTTTTTTCACTCCCGCAATCTTTTCACTACCTGCCAATGATTCCGTTTTTCTGGCGCATGGGAGGTTGATCCTGATCCCTCGTTCTTTTCTGATACGTGGACAGGGGAGATAGCCCTCCCGATGTGCCTGTCCCCGATTGTTTTTAGAGTTGAGCAGGAAGTAGTTTAATGCAAAAATAAGGGCTATGTGGGAATCGATCTCCGATTGTTTTTGTAAGGAAACTTGGCAACTAACCAACCAACTCATCTAGGGCGCTTGTTTTGTTATGACTGAAGGATATTCCAACTATTTTAATTTGGTTTGTCTCTCATATATAGCCAACCTTCATTCAACGAAAATTTTATCACGTGGTTTCTTTTACTCGTACGGTGCTGGTAATTTTGTAGTTAAGTAGTAGCCTGTGGTATAGTTATCGAGCTGCTAAAGGTATAGTTACCATCATGGTTTTTAATTTTTTATATAATTATCAACATGCTCGTTTAATAGTTACCAAACTGTTCATATTCAAGTTATCAAGCTGCTCATATTGTGGTTACCAGGTCGTTCATGTTAAAGTTATTAGATCACTTGTGTTTATATTACCTCGGTAAGTTCTGTGTAAATAGTATAATAATTTGCATAACTCGGACCTGATAATTTATGTTCAAAGAAAAAATTTCATGCCAGGGAAAAACAGTTGTTGGCCAGTAATTTCTCTGTAGACAACATGGTACCTTTTACACTGCAGACCCAATAATTTACATATAAACATCATGATAATTTTTTGACCCGACGAAAAAATTTATTTAAACACACCCACGGTAACTTCTTTTTTAAATTGCAAGGTAATATATGTAGCGTAGACATCGTAACTAACGTACCAACAATAACTTTGACCCATAAAAAGAGTAGTTCAAAACATACCCCCGATAACTTTGGTGTTAATAGTATGGTACTATGCTCACCGTAGAGATGAAAACTCACGTAGAAAACAGCGCGGTAACTATTTTGACTCATGAAAAAGGTTGTTGAAAAACATACTCCCAATAAATTATGTGTAAATAACATTGTATTACATGCACACCAGAGTTGATAACTTATTCAGCCCAAACGTGGTAACTTTTAACCTAGAAAAAAGTTTAAAACACCCCTGGTAGCTCATGTGTAAATTACATGGTAGTATACGCATAGCAGTGATGATAACTCACTTACACTCAAGGCGGTAACTTTTTACTCTGGTTAAAAGTTGTTAAAAACCATACCCCGGTAACTTACATATAAATAACATGATAATAACGCACATCAGAGTAGATAGCTCACGTGCAAACATCGTAATAACTTTAGACCTCGAGATAAAAGTTTTTCAAAATTATATCTCCGGTAACTTCTGTGTAAATAATATGGTTACATATGCACAACAAAGTTGATAACTCACGTATAAACACCGCGGTAACTTTTGACCTCGAGATAAAAGTTGTTAAAAACAAAGATCTGGTAATTTCGGTAAATAGCATGGTAATATACGCATCACAAACCGGATAACTTACGCACAAACAGTGTGGTATACTTTGACCTGGAGAAAAAAATTTGTTGAGAACGTTCCTCAGCTCGGTGCTTTATGTGTATATAGCATGATAATTTACGTATCGCAGAGTGATAATTGATGTATAAACACCATGCTAACTTTTGAGTCGAGAAAAAAGTTGTTGAAAACATAACCTACATAACTTCTGTGTAAATATCTTGATAATACACACACCGCAGACCTAATAACTTGCAAACGAGCACCATGGTAACTTTTGACCCGGAAGCAAACAATTATTAAAATCATACCTCGGTAGTTTCTGTTTAAATAAGATGGTAATATGCACACTGCAGGTGTGGTACCTTTTGACCTAAAAAAGTCATCGAAACATATCGACATGGGATATATCAAAGGTCTTTTCGTGATTGATTTTGTATGTGAAAATAATTTTTCAATTAGTTTGATGGTTTCACCTACATATTTTTTTAAGTTTCGAAATAGAGAGATTCTTGGATGTCCTCAACTTTTTGTATTTCTAGTGTATGTTTGCATGTGCATGCGAGGAGAAGGTTCAAAACGGCCCAGTAATTTTTATGTAAACAATATGGTAACTTATATACCATAGATGTAATAATTTACATAGCATATGCATGCATGGTAATTTTTTAGTCGAAAAAAGTCGTTGGAACATATCAACATGAGATCTAGTTTCGAAGCCCTCGTCACGATGATTTCTTTATGTGAAAACAATTTTTTAATCGGAGCAACTGTTTGAACTACAAGACATTTTGAATTATGAATTTTAGTGAAATCTTTGATGACATCAGTATTTTCGTCTTATATACATGCATGCATGGATACTTAAGATCAATTGAAGACAATTAATAGAGAGAGTTGCAGACGCATCGTACGATATTGTTGATTAGTTAGGAAGAAGGAGGCATTCGAATCTCTTGTTTATCCGTCGATCGGTCGAAAATTAGTCCAGTCTATTTTTGTTCGAGGGAAAACCAGTACAATAGGTTGTACAACTATAACACCACGTGCTTGCCTGAGTACTTTTTTTTGCGACAAAACTTCCAATCTATTCATCAACTGTCAAGGTAGTACAAAGAACACTAGAAGTAAGAATTATACCCTAATCAGTAGACTGCCTAGCGACGACTACAAACACTGGAGCGAGCCGAAGACGCGCCGTCGTCATCGCCCCTCCCTCATCGGAGCCGGGCAAACATTATTGTAGTAGACAGTCGAGAAGTTGTCGTGCCACTAGTAGAAAAAGGGCCATTTGTCCCGGTTCATAAGGCCCATTTGTCCCGGTTGGGGAACTGGGACTAAAGGGTCGGTACTAAAGCCCTACACCTTTAGTCCCGGTTTTTCCACGAACCAGGATAGATGGGCCTCCACGTGGCCGCTGCGGCGAGCCTAGGCAGGGGGGCCTTTTGTCCCGGTTGGTAGCACCAACCGGGA
>NC_057814.1:559875212-559886615 GCF_018294505.1 Triticum aestivum
TAGGGGGTTTTGGGGGGTTAATTTAGGTGTTTCATATATTGTGTTAGCTAGCTAATTAATAGAGAGAAGTGTCCTCTCTTATGTCCGTGCTTGGTCGACGCTACGTACTATACGTATAGAGAGGACTCGACACGCTAGCTAGTAAGCAAATGAAGGAAACAGAAGATCGTCATGAACATATGCATACAGAGAGAAGTGATATCGACCTCTCCTTCTCCGAGAGATTGGTCGAACAGCAAGTTTTCGTATATCTATCCGACGTTACTGGCTACATATATACAATATAAGATCTCTTACAATATAATCCCCTAATTATATATAAACTCAGGGTCCACATGGTATTCTCCGTGTTTATCGATCACGTGGTCAAGAAAGAATGCCGCCAATTCCTCTTGAATTGCTCATGCGATCTGGTGCTAAGAGTTCATCCTGCATCTGAAACATCTAATTTGAAGAAGGGGGTCAATACATATATATGAATGAATGAAACTCAACACAAATGATAGTAATAAAATAAAATCGTGAATATTATTGCTTACGCACTTCATATTGTTTGTTAGAGTAGCTCTGCTCACAGGTCGTGTGGCAGATGGACTCGCAAACGTAGTATCCACAGTAATTATTCCCGGCTTCCTGCCACAGCCACTTTACAAGAAATAGAGGTCAATCAAACTGATAAGCAAGCATGCTAAATGGTATTGATGAAACTAGCGCTTGAATCACTAGGAGATGCGCGGAACTAGCTAGTAGTACTTGCTTTCGGGTGTGTAAATTGCAGCTTCCTCGGCAGTCCCGGAGCTTTTGAGTTGAATTTTTTCCAAACCCTGCCAGACAAAGCTTCCTTGATATCAGGAAATGAATAAAGTTGCCGATATGGTGCGATAATGATCGATTTAACTTACTTCTCGAGCATTTCAGTCATGTCCGCATACTCCTGGGGATCTTTTCGTCTCGAGTCTAAGACGGTTACTAGTCCCTGCTCAAGCTTAATCTCTAGGAGAATATAGTGGAACTTGCGCATGCATGCATAACTCATCAATTACATTACTATAACCTCGACTAATAAGGGAAACCGAATATGCACAAGACAGTAACACTCACTTGAAGTTGTAAGGAAGAGTATTATAGCTTTGTTTTGATTTAATACCAACGATCGTAGCAAGTTGGCCTCAGTATCTTTGGCATGAAATTCAACCGTATATGTATCTATGAGATTTGTGTTAATGAACCCAATATCACTTGTCTTTTCTTCAATTCGGCGATCTTCAATCTGCATAATATAGTGAGGATAATTATAAATACATGCAATGAAAGAGCTGACATATATATAGAGACTTAATGACAGAAGTATTACTTACAGATAGTAGCAAGTACCGTTAATTTATCGAGGGCCTTTTGATTGAAAAACTGGAAGAACTCCTCAAATGGAAGAGTCAACAGTTCAATTCCAACGAGGTCGTGCTCCTCTTTAACTCTCAGCGTCAAAGTATCCTTCCCCCCAGACTCTCTGCAGGTTTTCATGTACCAATAATGGAATCTTCGCATCATCGTTGTTAGAGATCTTTCATCTTTGATGAGAGGCTTCCCGTAATGGTATTTGTGTTCGTCCACCTCCAAGAAATCATAATGTACATCGTCGGTAGGTAATCTCCAAGATTGGTATTGAGAAAAATCTCCGGATAATTAGCGACGATATCGCTAGACACCTTGAGCGGGGGGCACGATTGGTTCGCTTGTTCGCCGAGCTGGGCAATTTTTTTCCCAGCTCGTCGTTCTGCTAACCTTTGATCACTGATAGTACTTCCCGACCGCTGCGCTTCGATATATGACCTTTCAATAATGCGATCATAGTTGGATTGCGGCAAAGAAGGTGGTGCTCGCTTCAGGGCATCGATAGTGCGCTTTGCTTTCACCGGATCTATCTTCTCCTCCGGAGGTGGATGTTTCTTTGCTTTCACCGCTTGAAAGTAGTCGCTCACTTTGGCTTCCACGATCTTCTTGTTTCCTCCACGGTCATCTCGTATCGTAACTTCTCTAGAGGCTTGAGAGATGGACCAAATCTGTATTGGCTCCCGCCTCTGGCTGTACTGCTAGACGCGGGAGCAGACGAAGCGGCTGTCTTCTTTCCTTGCTTACGAGGCGGAGGAGAAGGACTACGACGCGCCGGAGCAGCTGGAACGGTGGCGGGTGTCTCCCGCCCTTGCTAACGAGGAGGAGAAGGAGGAGGTTGGCTGCTCGGCGCACCGGCGCAGGCGGAGAAGGAGGCGGAGTGCCGCCACGCACCGGAGAAGGAGTCTGAGTGCCCTGATCACTCGCCGGAGTAGGAGGCAGAGGAGGAGGCAGAGTGCCCTGACTCGCCGGAGGAGGAGGAGGAGACGGAGGCGTCCAGTTCAGAAGGTTGATGAGCTCCTTCCGCCATAGGCATGGAGTCTTCAGAGCAGAACCCAGCCGAGTCTTGATAACCCACAAGTATAGGGGATCGCAATAGTTTTCGAGGGTAGAGTATTCAACCCAACTTTATTGATTCGGCCCAAGGGGAGCTAAAGAATATTCTCAAGTATTAGCAGCTGAGTTGTCAATTCAACCACACCTGGATAACTTAATATCTGCAACAAAGTATTTAGTAGCAAAGTAGTATGGAAAACGGTAACGATAGCAAAAGTAATATTTTTGGGTTTTGTAGTGATTGTAACAGTAGCAACGGAGAAGTAAATAAGCGAAGAACAATATGTGAAAAGCTCGTAGGCATTGGATCGGTGATGGAGAATTATGCCTGATGCGGTTCATCATGTAACAGTCATAACATAGGGTGACACAGAACTAGCTCCAATTCATCAATGTAATGTAGGCATGTATTCCGAATATAGTCATACGTGCTTTTGGAAAAGAACTTGCATGACATCTTTTGTCCTACCCTCACGTGGCAGCGGGGTCCTAGCAGAAACTAAGGTATATTAAGGCCTCCTTTTAGTAGAGTACCGTACCAAAGCATTAACACATGGTCAATACATGAACTCCTCAAACTACGGTCATCACCGGGAGTGGTCCCGATTATTGTCACTTCGGGGTTGCCGGATCATAACACATAGTAGGTGACTATAGACTTGCAAGATAGGATCAAGAACTCACATATATTCATGAAAAAATAATAGGTTCATAGCTGAAATCATGGCACTCGGGCCCTAGTGACAAGCATTAAGCATAGCAATGTCATAGCAACATCAATCTCAGAACATAGTGGATACTAGGGATCAAACCCTAACAAAACTAACTCGATTACATGATAAATCGCATCCAACCCATCACCGTCCAGCAAGCCTACGATGGAATTACTCACGCACGGCGGTGAGCATCATGAAATTGGTGATGGAGGATGGTTGATGATGACGATGGCGACGTATTCCCCTCTCCGGAGCCCGGAACGGACTCTAGATCAGCCCTCCCGAGAGAGTTTAGGGCTTGGCGGCGGCTCCGTATCGTAAAACGCGATGAATCCTTCTCTCTTATTTTTTTTCTCCCTGAGCACTAATATATAGAGTTGGAGTTGAGGTCGGTGGAGCTCCAGGGGGGCCACGAGGCAGGGGGCGCGCCCTGGGGGGAGGGCAGGCGCGCCTCCCACCCTCGTGGACAGGGTGTGGGCCCCCTGGCCTTGATTCTCTCGCCAATATTTTTAATTATTTCCAAAAATAATCTCCATGAAGTTTCAGGTCACTCCGAGAACTTTTGTTTCTGCACAAAGATAAGACCATGGCAATTCTGCTGAAAACAGCGTCAGGCCGGGTTAGTTCCATTCAAATCATGCAAGTTAGAGTCCAAAACAACGGCAAAAGTGTTTGGAAAAGTAGATACGACGGAGACGTATCAACTCCCCCAAGCTTAAACCTTTGCTTGTCTGCAAGCAATTCAGTTGATAAACTGAAAGTGATAAAGAAAAACTTTTACAAACTCTGTTTGCTCTTGTTGTTGTAAATATGTAAAGCCAGCATTCAAGTTTTCAGCAAAGATTATGACTAACCATATTCACAATAACACTTAGGTCTCATGTTTACTCATGTCAATGGCATAATCAACTAGCGAGCAATAATGATAAATCTCGGATGACAACACTTTCTCAAAAAAACCATGATATGACATAACAAGATGGTATCTCGCTAGCCCTTTCTGAGACCGCAAAACATAAATGCGGAGCACCTTTAAAGATCAAGGACTGACTAAACATTGTAATTCATGGTGAAAGAGATCATGTCATAATCATACCCAATATAAATTAATAGTAATGGATGCAAATGACAGTGGTGCTCTTCAGCTGGTGCTTTTTAATAAGAGGGTGATGACTCAACATAAAAGTAAATAGATCGGCCCTTCACAGAGGGAAGCAGGGATTTGTAGAGGTGCCAGAGCTCGATTTTAAAGCAGAGATAAATAATATTTTGAGCGGCATACTTTCATTATCAACATAACAACCGAGAGATGGCGATATCTTCCATGCTACACACATTATAGGCCATTCCCAAACAGAATGGTAAAGTTTATACTCCCCCTCCACCAACAAGCATCAATCCATGGCTTGCTCGAAACAATGAGTGCCTCCTACTAACAAGAGTCCTGGGGGAGTTTTGTTTGCAATTATTTTGATTTGATTTGCATAAAGCATGGGACTGGGCATCCCGGTGACCATCCATTTTCTCGTGAGTGAGGAGCGGAGTCCACTCCTCTTGAGAATAACCCGTCTAGCATGGAAGATACATACAACCCTAGTTGATACATGAGCTATTTGAGCATACAAAACAGAATTTCATTTGAAGGTTTAGAGTTTGGCACATACAAATTTACTTGGAATGGCAGGTAGATACCGCATATAGGAAGGTATAGTGGACTCATATGGAATAACTTTGGGGTTTAAGGGATTGGATGCACAAGCAGTATTCCCGCTTAGTACAAGTGAAGGCTAGAAAAAGACTGGGAAGCGACGAACTAGAGAGCGACAATAGTCATGAACATGCATTAAAATTAATAAACATTGAGTGCAAGCATGAGTAGGATATAATCCACCATGAACATAAATATCGTGAAGGCTATGTTGATTTGTTTCAACTACATGTGTGAACATGTGCCAAGTCAAGCCACTCGAATCATTCAAAGGAGGATACCACCCTATTATACCACATCACAACCATTTTAATAGCATGTTGGCACGCAAGGTAAACCATTATAAACTCCTAGCTAATTAAGCATGTCATAAGCAACTATAATCTCTAATTGCCATTGCAAACTTGTTTATTCATAATAGGCTAAATCAGGAATGATGAACTAATCATATTTACAAAAACAAGAGTGGTCGAGTTCATACCAGCTTCTCTCATCTCAATCAGTCCATCATATATCGTCATAAATGCCTTTCACTTGCACGACCAAACGATGTGAATAATAATAATAGTGCACGTGCATTGGACTAAGCTGGAATCTTCAGGCATTCAATACAAAGGAGAAGACAATGCAATATGGGCTCTTGTTTAAATCAACAATAATGCATATAAGAGCCACTTCAACATTTTCAACATGGTCTTCTCGTATCGACTCCCAAAGAACAAGAAAAGCAATAAAACTATTTACACGGGAAAGCTCCCAACAAGCAAAAGAAGAACAAGAAATCTTTTTGGGTTTTCTTTTAATTACTACTACTGTAGCATAAAAAGTAAACTAGCTAAAAGCTACAACTAAATTTTTTTGTTTTTCTTAAGGTTTTTCAAACACACAAGAAGAAAGCATAAAAAGGAAAATAAACTAGCATGGATAGTACAATGAAAGAGTATGAGCACCGACAACTAGCAAAGAGTGTGTGAACATGAATGTAATGTCGGTGAGAAATACATACTCCCCCAAGCTTAGGCTTTTGGCCTAAGTTGGTCTACTACCGCGGCTGCTTTCAAGAAATCATCACAAGGCCATTCACACGGCCGAACTTCCGCGGTGCGAGGGAGATTATATTTGGCCCTCTCGTCTTCTTCACTTTGCTTATCCTTCGAGCTTCGTCTCGAAGAACCCCTCATAAATCTCTTCATCATTTTCTGAAAATTTCTGAAATTTTTAGTAACTTCAAATAAAAGTGAACCAGACTCAACAAAATTGATAGCAACTACACCCACAAGTGCCTAGAGACTATATCATGCATTAGAACTACTTGGAACCATATAAATTTGACATGCAAGCTCAAGAACATGGTCACCTAGGCAGCACAAATTGCAATGAATAAAGCACTAGAACAAAAACTAATTGGACCATTGGAGGAGTCACATACCAAGGAACAATCCCCCAATGTAGTTTTGTGAAAGGTGCTTTGAGCAAGGAGATCGAAAATCGCAGCAAAATGAGCTAGAACTCGTGCTTGAGCTGGTTGACGAGTTTTTTGGGAGGAAGAAGGAGTGTGTGGTGGCTGGAATAAGTGGAGGGGAGCCACCATGGGCCCACGAGGCAGGGGGCGCGCCCTATAGGGGTGGGCGCGCCCTGGACCCTCGTGGCCAGGTGCTTGCTCACCCTGTTGTGTTCTCAGTGCCAGATATTCTCAAATATTTAAAAAAATCATATTTCAATTTCGGGGCATTTGGAGAACTTCTATTTTCGGGGTATTTTTTATTGCACGAATAATTCAGAAAACTGATAGAAAATACCATTTTTTCTTTATTTCAACTAAATAACAGAAAGTAGAAGAGGGTACAGAAGGTTGTGCTTTCTAACTTCATCCACCTCATGCTCATCAAAAGGAATCCACTAACAAGGTTGATCAAGTCTTGTTAACAAACTCATTCCGAATAACATGGAACCGGAGAAATTTCGAATAACACTATGTTACCTCAACGGGGATATGGACGTCCCCAATAATAAGAATATCATATTTCTTCTTGACAGTAGGAAGAGGAAATTCAAAACCTCCAAAAATAATCGATGGAATTTTTCCAATAGAATTGATGCTGTGGACTCGAGGTTGTTTCCTCGGAAAGTGTACCGTATGCTCATTACCATTAACATGAAAAGTGACATTGCCTTTGTTGCAATCAATAACAGCCCCTGCAGTATTCAAAAAGGGTCTTCCAAGAATAATAGACATACTATTGTCCTCGGGAATATCAAGAATAACAAAGTCCGTTAAAATAGTAACCTTTGCAACCACAATAGGCACATCCTCACAAATACCGACAGGTACTGCAGTTGATTTATCAGCCATTTCCAAAGATATTTCACTAGGTGTCAACTTATTCAAATGAAGTCTACGATATAAAGAGAGAGGCATAACACTAACACCGGCTCCAAGATCACATAAAGCAGTTTTAACATAGTTTCTTTTAATGGAGCATGGTATAGTGGGTACCCCTGGATCTCCAAGTTTCTTTGGTATTCCACCCTTAAAAGTATAATTAGCAAGCATGGTGGAAATTTCAGCTTCCGGTATCTTTCTTTTATTTGTGACAATATCTTTCATGTAATTAGCATAAGGATTCATTTTGAGCATATCAAATCAAACGCATACGCAAGAAGATATGTCTAATCATTTCAGCAAAGCACTCAAAGTCCTCATCATCCTTTTTCTTGGATGGTTTGGGAGGAAAAGGCATGGGTTTTTGAACCCATGGCTCTCTTTCCTTACCGTGCTTCCTAGCAACAAAGTCTCTCTTATCATAACGTTGATTCTTCACTACAAAAAAAAGACACATCAGTGACATTTTGGGCCGAACGAAAAAAAATTCTGTCATACTTATGACACTTCTATGACAATAATTGTGACAAAACACGGTATCATTATAGATGTGGTGGGGTCCTACTTCTATGACAAAAAATCATGACAGAAAATGGGCTTTTCGTCCTGGGCGGGCCGGAGACGTAGCTGCATGACATTCTTTGGGCCGTCCATGATGGAAAAAACCATGGTAGAAGTGAGGGCGAGGAAAATATCGGGGTGTTCCCGGTTACGGTGGGTGGTCGGGGCCGAGCGATGCGCGTTTCTCTCATACACGCACGTGCGTGGGTGCGAGGCGTTGGGCTGTAACTGAAACCGAGCGAGGCGTTGGGCTCTAACTGAACCTGAGCGATTGCACTGCAGGCTACGCGTTACTGAACCCGAGCGATCGATCGATGGATGTTAACTGAACCCGATCGAGTGATTCCCTCGCTAGTGCTGCTAACTGAAGCTGATCGATGCTGCCTCTGGATGAACAGTGAGCGTTGCTGGGGGGGTTGGATGAACAGTTCCCAGTGGGGGTGGATGAACAGGACCCCGTGGTGTTGCCTCTGGATGAACAGGACCCAGATCGATTGAGCTGGTTGGGGCTGGATGAACAGGACCCCGTGGAGGGCAGGATGAACAGGACCACCCCGTGGAGGGCAGGATGAACAGTAGACGGTGAAGGGCTTGATGAACAGTAGCCCATGGGGGGTGGTTGAACAGGAGCCCGTGTAGAGGGCTGGTTGAACAGTAGCCGGTGAAGTAGAGCGCAGTGGAGGCTGGATGAATAGGAGCCCGTGGATGAACAGTCGCAGGTGGAGGCTGGAGGAGGTCGACGGTGGATGAACAGTAGCCCGTGGAGGCTGGAGGGGTCGACGGTGGAGATGAACAGTATCCCGTGGAGTCCCTTTTTTGGTACGCCACACCCCTCCCAATGAACAGGACCCCAGTTTCGACCGTAGCGCTCCAAGACAATTCCGTTTCCTCCGTTTTGTGGTACGCGACACCCCTCTCGATCAACAGGACCCCCATTTTGACCGTAGGAGGTCCGTTTCCTCCGTTTTGCGGTACGCCAGACCCCTCCCGATGAACAGGATCCTGTTTCGAACGTGGCCGGTCGAATACAAGGCCGTTTTCTCCGTTTTGCGGTATGCCAGGCCTCGTTTCCATCGCCTGTTCCGTCCAAGCCCTCCCGATGAACATGACGACGCATTCCGTTCTGACCCAGCCGGTTGGCTCCCCATGAACACGACGACGACGCTGTTTCTCCATTCCGACCCAGCCATGTACACGAGCCCTGGCCATACGTATGCCCGAGTAGGCGTTCGAGACCCTGCCCGTATGTACGTATGTGGCCGTATTTTCTTTCTTGCACACTGGCCGCTGTACGTACGTGTACATGCTACGTGCGCGCCTCTACTACGACACGTGCGCGCCTCTACATCGACCAGTACGTACGTACACGTTCGCGACCAGAATGACAACGCTACGTACGCTTCGACCAGGTGGGTCCCAACTGTCAGGCACTTCCTTGCGTGCGAAGATGTAGCTGGTGGGTCCCAGCAGTCAGGGGGGCGAATCGTTTTTTTTTGCCCGGACGCACTTCCTTGCGTGCGAAGATGTAGCTGGTGGGTCCCACCAGTCAGGGGGAAACGTTTTTTTCACGAAATACGGTGGCCCGTCCGGTGGGTCCCCGCTGTCAGGTGGAGGAATAATTATTTTGCGCGTAATAAGGAGGCACTTCCTTGCTGCGGCCGTGGACCCAGCTGTCAGCCTCTCCACGTACAGTCCACGTCCGATGGAAGCAGTTCCTTGACCACGTTGACCATGCTGCGCCGAGAGCACCAGGGCGGTGGACGACGGCGAGGCCTATGAAGGGGACGAGACGGAGCCGGGGAAGACACGGCAGTGGATGCCCACGCGTAGAGGAGTACGAGGGTTCACTGGTTCGCTGTGGTGTGAGGCTGCCGTCGCCGCAGAATAACAGGGGTGTGGGTGAGTAGAGGGATGGCCTGGCCAGCGATGGGAGTAGTAGGGGGCGGTGAGGCCTCCGCCGCATCGCAGCCGGCCACGGGAGGCAGGAGCGGTGTGGTTCGGCAGTCGGTGGAGAAGAATAAGAGGTGTGGAGGGGTGGAGGGATGGCCTGGCCAACGGTGGAGTAGTGCTTCACAGCGAAGCGTGCTAAGCAGAGCTGCTAGCAGTAGGAGGCGGGAGCAGGTGGTCCCAGCGGCGCTGGAGGAAGAAGACGAGAGGTTGAAGATGGATGCCGGTTGTTGGATGTAAATCCAACGGCTAACGATGTCAGAATCATTTCTTGACCAAGTTGACAACGACTTGCATTGGCTTCGACCTATTGGCCCACATTTCAGCCTCCAAAAATGTGGCACGTATTCAACCCATTTTTTCAGAATTTACAGTCTTTTTTTTGCGGGGTAGAATTTACAGTCCATTTGATCTCTTTTTTTTTGAACTACAGTCCATTAGCTGGGCTGGGTGAACAAATAATGTAGCGTCCATGCGGCCCATTTATCTTTTTCCTAAAAAATTACAGGCCATTTGCACACGATTTTGCTGGGCTTATTCTAATTATAATGTTGGGGTGGGCGCAGCAATGTTATCAAAAAATAAACAGGGGCTGAGCATTTTGTTATATATATATATACATATATATTTAAATAATAAGTGATTTATTATTACATTGGTCCTTAAATCTTATCAAGCTTTTGTACACAATCACCAGGATTTTCGTTGCCAAAAAAATCCAGGATTTTGTTGTTAAGAAATTATTTTTATAAGTTAATAAGATGTGGGATATTGTTTTCTTACATATGTAAGTATCTATTAATATATGATGACAATAACAATAATATATAATAACATATAAAATAATTTAAATATATGTAATATAGTTAGAAGGGAAACATAAGTTGGACCAGGCGTTCCTATTCTTATATAGAAAAATAGAACAGACCTCTGCGTTTTCTTCAAAAAAATTACATAAATTGGGCTGCCGGTGTTTCAGGAAAAATAAAACCTCGGATGGGAGGTCCATAGGCCGGTCGATACATGACGGCCCTCAAGAAAATACAAACAGGCCTATGGGTGTAACATCCCAAATTTTCAATTTGGAATGTTATACATAGATCATTCAATGCATAGCATATTTTATTGCATTTTGACAAATCCTCGATAAATCCTAAGTAACTCAAGGACCCTCGGAGAGAGTTGGGGATTTTTCTCGATTTTTCATATTTGATTTTATCAAATAATAAAACGAGGATTTTGGTTTTAATTATTTTCTCTTCGGGAAAAAAATATTTCATTTAAAAATAAATGAGAGGAGAAAATATGACTTCTCCAAAACAATTGAAATACTGGAGGAAAAATATTAAAATCATATATTGGATTTTATCCGGATTTTATTTGCAATTTTAAATGCATTAAAAAATTGCATGTTTTCAAAACTATATTTTTGTGTCATAAAAATGTTCACCCTGTTCTAATTATTTTAGCTAGACGGGGAAATTTTGTTTTATATTTTTTGGATTTTCATTTATTTTTCTATGAATTCTTTTCGGCGGAATGTTTAAAAAAAATGCGCCGCGCCCGACCGGGCCGAGGCCCAGCCGCGCGTCTCCTCCGCGAGCACGCCAGTGCCGCCGCGCCCGTGTCCGGCTCGGACACGT
>NC_057814.1:559887032-559895158 GCF_018294505.1 Triticum aestivum
CCCGCCGCCGTTCGCCACCCCGTCGCCGCCCCAAGCCCCGCCGCCCTCGCCGCCCCTCGCCGAGCCCCCGCCGGAGCCCGTCGACCCCGCCGGAGTTCCGTTCCGACGAGGTACCGACTCGCCGCCGTTTTCCGGTTTTTAAAAAAAAACCGTTCATTTTTAAAAAAAACCCTAAATCGGCTTATTTCTTTGGTTTTATTATTTAGTGAACGTTCACCGACCCGTTCGTTTTAACGAACGCGTTCGTCGGATTTTTCTCTGTTAACGAACGTCCGTTCTTTAACGTTCGCCAGTTTTTCTTTTTCGTCAGATTTTTCCGTTATTTCTCAGATATCGATTTCTGATCGGATCTTCGTTTCTGTTTAACTTTTCGCTCGTTTATCGGAATCAGGCGATTCAAGCGCCTAGAGTTTCGTCTCGAAATTCTCTTTCCGTTTAACCTACTCAAACAAGTTTTTGCTACTGTAAAATTTGACCTAGATCCAGATTAGTAAACGAAGCTTGTTTCTTTCGCCGTTTGATTTTCATTGCTTCTTTCGAGTTGATTCTTTTTGCAAACCGGAGTTCTTAAGTTGAACTTTCTGGTTGGATCTTTCATTCGAGTTTTACCTATGCATTAGATGAGTACTTATTGTTTGCTTGTTTGTTTGCGATAGAGTACCCGGAGTGTGCCGCTTGTTACTTCGAATCGCTAGGTTTCGCGGATCATCAGCAAGGCAAGTAACACTTTGATCATACCCTTCCATACCCAGTTTTTATTGCATTAGATCAATCCTCACACACTGCATGATTAGGATCTAATTAAATTGTGGGTACTGGGATGTAGTTGAGGTAGTACCTATTACCTGTTTTATTTATCAAACCCTTGGGAGTTACTTCTACGTTGCTATTATATTGCCATGCTATGCTCATAGACGTGGATTGGGTTTGAGAGATTTCCATGACAGATGTGAGATTTTAATTAATGGTTTACTTAAGGTGGCAACTAAAACTCACATCTGGGTGGATTGAGGCACCTGGAGAACCCAGTGTTGTCTGTTTTTATAAGGACCGCCACCCAGGCTCAAAGGGATCATAAGATTATTCATGCTGGAAACTTCCGTGTGCAGCCACAAGCTATTATGGGCTCTAGCATAGTTGAGTAGGTTACATGATCTCTTGAAGAAGTGGGCTAGCAGATGTAGGGGAAAGTAGGTGTAACTGTCCATCCGGAGTAAAGAGTGATTGTTTCTGAAAGACTGTGTCTCGGTCATCCGTTACTCAAACACCATGTAGTGCGAGTAATCCAACGGAGGAGATCGAGTCTTGTGGGGAAAAGTGCGCAAACCTCTGCAGAGTGTACAAACTAATCATGGTTACCGTGTCCCCGGTTATGGACAACTTGAGTATCTAGTACTTGGATTATCCTGTGAATCTCATCACCATGTTACTTTAATGAATTTTGTTGGGTTAATGATGACAGTTAATTGGGATTGAGATGCTGTCAACCATCTCAATGTTTAACGACCACCATGATAGTTAAATAAAATTTATTCCTTTGCAGTAGGGAAAAATTGGCTTTTCGCAAAAACTTTAACCATAGAGCTTTCCACCAGCCATATATGCATGTAGTATAGCATTATCATGTTCATTATTCTCTATGTGTTATTTTGCCAGCATATTCCATGTGCTGACCCGTTTTCGGGCTGCAACGTTTCATGTTGCAGACTTTTCAGACGACGAGTAAGGTGCTTTAGGTCGTGGTCTTATACTCAGTGATGCCGCTGGAGTTGATGGACTCACTTATCTTCCATGTCTTCCGCTGTTATCGTTTTTAGATGGCCTTAAGCCATATTTATCATACTTATTCTCTTTGGAGATATTCGATGTAATAAGTGTGTGATTGCTACTCTGTTATAAATTCTCCATTTGTACTGTGCGTGTCAGCATTACTGATCCAGGGATGACACTGGTGCACAACAGCACAGACCATTTGAGGTCTGGTCGCTACAAAGGTGGTATCAGAGCACACGCTGACTGTAGGACACGACCACTAAGCTTAAGCCCTAGAAAACTTCTCTCTTCTCATTTCTGACCCTCTCCACTTTCTACTCTTTTAGGAATGGCGGATACAAGCAGCAAGTTCATGCAACCAGATGAAGACACGCCTTTTGGACGACACGTGAAGGAAGTCACTAAGTACTTGA
Source organism: Triticum aestivum (assembly GCF_018294505.1). Classification (NCBI taxonomy): domain Eukaryota; kingdom Viridiplantae; phylum Streptophyta; class Magnoliopsida; order Poales; family Poaceae; genus Triticum; species Triticum aestivum. Next base: position 559,889,219 of record NC_057814.1, read on the forward strand.
ACATAGGAATACCAAGCATCACCGGAACCTACAACGCCACATTACCCGAAGAGGAGAGCTGGAAGATTCAAGTTCACATTCCAGGAAGGACGTTTGCGCCAGTTACTGAACCCATAAGATTGGTTTTCGAAGCACCAACCTGGAGTTTAGGGAAGAGCATGGCATCCCACATCGCTATGGGACGCATTGGAGAAGTCTACCACAGGGAGCTTAAGGATACTATTTATCAGATTTGTGGACGCCGAGACGAGCAATGGGAGATGATCAAAACCAAGAAGGATGGATCAATTGCAGCTTTCATCCAGGAGCAAAACCAACACATTCGTCGCCAGGAGAACCAGATGTGCTCTGACAAGGAAGAACTGAAGAAGGCATTGACGAAGATCAAGGAGCTGGAGGAAGAACTCAAGGCTACACGCGAGGATTATATGGAGGAAATCGTCGCATTAGTAAGGAAGAATGACGACCTGGAGAAGAAGATTGGAGTATTCATGGGAAATCCAGTGCCAAAAGCAAAAGATGACGAATGCACTTGCCCGGATAACTACATCATCATCGACGACACCGACTCGGAACCAAGTGAAGATGAATTTGTTGATGAAGCTGGAGCAGACATCATGGAGTCTTCAACTGATCAGAATTTCTAGTAGACCACCATATCAGTAGTAGTTTCCCCCATTTAATAGTATAGCTCAAGCACTTTGTAACGCTAGTTAGATCGATTGTATGCCTTGTTTGAATTGATTGAGTGATATTGATTGTATTTGTATCATGAGCATATGGGTAGTGTTTTCTCTCTAGACCTCATTCTATTCTTAACTCTCATCTTTTCTAAACCCATCAGATGCCTCCGAGACGCGACACCGGATTTGTTTTCCCACCGGAGATCACCCAGTTGATTCAGCAACAGAATGCCCTGATGCAAGTGTTAGTGCAGAACCAAGGCAACAACAACAACAACAACCCACCGCCACCACCACCTGTTGATCACTTAGGCCGTTTCTTGAGGCTAAACCCGCCGGTGTTTTCCAGTAGCACCGAGCCGATTGTTGCAGATGATTGGCTCCGCAAAGTTGGAAGGGAGTTGACCACTGCAGGATGCACAGATGCGGAAAGAGTGCGTTTTGCCGCACATCAGCTTGATGGACCCGCACCATCATGGTGGGAGAATTACACAACCACACACCCTATTGACACTGTCACATGGGACCAGTTTCAGCAAGCTTTCCGTACAGCTCATGTTTCAGCAGGAGCTATGGCTATGAAGAAGCGTGAGTTTCGCAACCTACGCCAAGGAGGACGCACCGTAGGCCAGTATGTGGAGGATTTCAGTAAGTTAGCACGTTATGCACCAGATGACGTTGCTACAGATGTAGCCAAGCAGGAGAAGTTTTTGGAAGGACTGAATGATGAACTGAGTATGCAGTTGATGGTAGCAACCTTCAACAACTACCAGGGGTTGGTAGATAGAGCTCTCATGATTGAAGGGAAGCAGCAGCAGATTGAAAACCGTAAGAGGAAGTATGGACAAGGGAAGTATAATTCTGGAGCTCAGCAGAAGCCACGATTTGTCCCGAAACCGGGAGGACAGTTTCAGCATACCCATGGAGGAGGTAGTTCGCACAACCATAATGGCTCCAAGAATGGTAATTGGAATGGAGGAAGCAACGGACAGAACCGCACCAACCCATCTACCCCAGCCAAGAGGGACCTGAGGCAAGTCACTTGCTTTAAGTGCTAGAAGACTGGACATTATGCCAATGAATGTCCTGAAGCCCAGAATGGAAATGGCAATGGAAGCTCTGGGAAGAAGCCGAACCCGTTCAGCAAAGGACATGTGAACCACGTGAGCGTGGAGGAGGTTGAAGCACAGCCTGATGCAGTAATAGGTAAGTTTTTGGTTAAGTCATTTACTGCAATCGTTCTTTTCGATACTGGTGCATCACATTCATACATATCAAGGGGATTTGTGGATAAGTTTAAGTTGCCCACCAAAGTTCTCAGAACACCTATGTTAGTAACCTCGCCAGGAGCAGAGTATATGGCAAGCCAAGGATGTTTTCAGATGCCATTGGCCATTGGTAGGCATGTTTTCCCCTCAGACCTAATAATTTTGGAGTCGCAAGGTTTGGATATGATTTTGGGAATGGATTGGCTATCGAAGTATGGAGGAAACATCGATTGCGCCAGTAAGTCGATTTTGCTTACCACCCCAGAAGGAAAAAAGGATCAAGTATGTATCCCGGCGTATGCCGAAGAGGACTCAAGTGAATTCCTTAACATGAGTTGTACAGGAGGAAGTACAAGTGGTGAAGGATTACCCGGATGTATTTCCAGAAGAGTTGCCAGGCATGCCACCAGATAGAGACATTGAGTTTTTGATTGAACTTTTGCCAGGCACAGGGCCAATATCTAAGAGACCGTACAGGATGCCCGCAAAAGATTTGGAGGAAATTAAGAAGCAGATCAAGGAGTTACTGGATAAAGGCTATATTCGCCCAAGTTCTTCACCTTGGGGATCACCAGTACTTCTAGTGGAGAAGAAAGATGGATCGTTGAGGATGGTTGTTGATTATCGTGGATTGAATGAAGTGACCATCAAGAACAAGTACCCACTGCCGATGATCAATGATTTGTTTGACCGCCTACAAGGAGCTAAAGTATTTTCCAAGATCGATCTACGATCAGGATACCATCAGTTAAAAGATTCGAGAGCGGGATATACCTAAGACGGCTTTTACCACCAGGTATGGACTGTATGAGTATACCGTTATGTCATTCGGACTGACTAACGCACCTGCCTATTTCATGAACCTGATGAACAAAGTGTTTATGGAGTTTTTGGATAAGTGCGTCGTGGTGTTCATTGACGATATTTTAGTCTTTTCCAAGAATGAGGAAGAGCATGAGGAGCATTTGCGATTGGTACTTGAGAAGCTCAGAGAACATCAGTTATATGCCAAGTTCAGCAAATGTGAATTTTGGCTGAAGGAAGTTGGATTCCTCGGACATGTTATTTCTGGAGAAGGAGTAGCAGTAGACCCTGCCAAAGTTGACACAGTGACAAGTTGGGAATCACCCACGTCAGTTGGGGAGATCCGGAGTTTTCTTGGACTTGCAGGATACTACCGGAGGTTCATCGAGAATTTCTTGAAGATTGCTAAGCCTATGACTGAGCTATTGAAGAAGGACACCAAATTCAATTGGACTGAGGAATGTGAAGCTAGTTTCCAAGAGTTGAAGAAACGATTGGTTACATCACCAGTGTTGATTCTGCCAGATCAACGCAAGGACTATGAAGTTTATTGCGACGCTTCTCGTCGAGGACTTGGAGCAGTGCTTATGCAGGAAGGAAGAGTTGTGTCATATGCTTCACGACAACTTAAACCCCATGAGAAGAATTATGCTACGCATGATTTGGAGTTAGCAGCCGTGGTGCATGCGTTGAAGACATGGAGGCATTTTCTCATCGGAAACCATTGTGAGGTGTACACGGATCAAAAGAGTCTGAAGTATATTTTCACGTAGAAGGAGTTAAATCTCAGACAGAGGAGATGGTTGGAGCTTATTAAGGACTACGATATGAGATTGCATTATCACCCATGAAAGGCTAACGTAGTAGCAGACGCGTTGAACCGCAAGAGTCATGTCAACACCCTCATGACGGGAGAGTTACCTCAGGAGTTAGCAGAGGACCTTCGCGAGCTATGTTTGGAGATAGTCCCAAGAGGCTATCTAGCGACACTGGAGATTCAGTCTACCTTGATGGAAAGGATCAGAGAAGCTCAGAAGACAGACAAGGAGATTGAAGAGATAAAGGAGAAATGAGCAAAGGAAAAGCCAAGGGATTTCGTGAGGATGAGCACGATACCTTATGGTTTGAGCACCGCGTTTATGTACCAAATGATCCGGAGATCAGGAAGTTGATTTTGCAAGAGGCCCATGATTCACCATATTCGATTCACCCAGGGAATACCAAGATGTATTTGGATCTGAAAAATACTTTCTGGTGGACCGGAATGAAGAAGGATATTGCAGAATATGTAGCAGTTTGTGATGTATGTCAGAGAGTGAAGGCAGAGCATCAGAAGCCAGCAGGATTGCTACAACCATTGCCAATACCCGAATGGAAGTGGGATAAAATAGGCATGGATTTTATCACATGATTGCCCAGGACTCGTTCAGGCTATGACTCAATATGGGTTGTAGTCGACCGTTTGACGGAAGTGGCTCATTTCATTCCAGTGAAGACCACTTACACCAGTGCTAAGTTGGCAAAAATATACATGACCAGGATCGTATGTTTGCATGGAGTTCCGAGGACCATTGTATCAGACAGAGGAACCCAGTTTACCTCGAAGTTTTGGAAGCAGTTACATGAAACATTGGGAACCAGGCTAGAATTTAGTACAGCCTTTCACCCACAGACAGATGGACAGACTGAGAGAGTCAATCAGATTTTGGAGGACATGTTGAGAGCTTGTGCACTAGATTATGGATCTAGTTGGGACGACAATTTGCCATATGCAGAGTTTTCTTACAACAACAGTTATCAAACCAGTTTGAAGATGGCCCCTTTCGAAGCTTTGTACGGAAGAAGGTGTAGAACACCGTTGTTATGGGACGAAGTTGGAGACCGTCAGTTGTTTGGACCAGATTTGATTAAGGAGTCTGAACAGAAAGTGAGGCTGATTCGCGATAGGCTCAAGGTAGCCCAGTCCAGGCAGAAGAGTTATGCTGATTCTAAACGAAAGGAGACAGTTCACGAAGTCGGAGACAGAGTGTATCTTCGAGTATCACCACTTCGAGGAGTGAAGCGCTTTGGAGTTAAGGGAAAGCTAGCGCCCCGTTTTATCGGACCATACAGAGTTTTGGAACGTATGGGAGCAGTTGCTTACAAGCTGGAATTGCCTGAAGGATTGCCAGGAGTTCATGATGTATTCCACGTTTCACAGTTGAAGAAGTGCCACGCAGAGATGGCTGAGATACCAATGAGAGATACTGTGCCGCTGGAAGCGATTCAGCTGGAAAGTGATTTGACCTATGAGGAGAAACCCGTTAAGATTCTCGAGTATGCCAGCCGAGTTACCCGCAGTAAGGTTATCAAGTTTTGCAAAGTCCAGTGGAGTCACCACACAGAAGATGAAGCCACCTGGGAGCGAGAGGAAGATCTACGGAAGGACCACTCCCACCTGTATTCTATCCAACCCGAATCTCGAGGGCGAGATTCATCTTAAGGGGGGTAGGTTTGTAACATCCCAAATTTTCAATTTGGAATGTTATACATAGATCATTCAATGCATAGCATATTTTATTGCATTTTGACAAACCCTCGATAAATCCTAAGCAACTCAAGGACCCTCGGAGAGAGTTGGGGATTTTTCTCGATTTTTCATATTTGATTTTATCAAATAATAAAACGAGGATTTTGGTTTTAATTATTTTCTCTCCGGGAAAAAATATTTCATTTAAAAATAAATGAGAGGAGAAAATATGACTTCTCCAAAACAATTGAAATACTGGAGGAAAAAATATTAAAATCATATATTGGATTTTATCCGGATTTTATTTGCAATTTTAAATGCATTAAAAAAATTGTATGTTTTCAAAACTGCATTTTTGTGTCAAAAAAATGTTCACCCTGTTCTAATTATTTTAACTAGACGGGGAAAATTTGTTTTATATTTTTTGGATTTTTATTTATTTTTCTATGAATTCTTTTCGGTGGAATGTTTAAAAAAAACACGCCGCGCCCGACCGGGCCGGGGCCCAGCCGCGCGTCTCCTCCGCGAGCACGCCAACGCCGCCGCGCCCGTGTCCGGCTCGGACACGCCGGAGCCCCGCCGCCTTGCCCCCTCCTCCAAGTAGGCCCCTCCCTCTTTATATACCCCGCCGCCGCCCCCTCCCCTCACCCCGAGCCCCGCCTCGACCCGCACCCGC
>NC_057814.1:559895635-559929058 GCF_018294505.1 Triticum aestivum
AGCCACCGCCCCGCCGCCGTTCGCCACCCCGTCGCCGCCCCAAGCCCCGCCCGAGCCCCGCCGCCCTCGCCGCCACTGGCCGAGCCCCCGCCGGAGCCCGTCGACCCCGCCGGAGTTCCGTTCTGACGAGGTACCGAATCGCCGCCGTTTGCCGGTTTAAAAAAAACTGTTCGTTTTTAAAAAAAACCCTAGATCGGTTTATTTCTTTGGTTTTATTATTTAGTGAACGTTCACCGACCCGTTCGTTTTAACGAACGCGTTCGTTGGATTTTTCTCTGTTAACGAACGTCCGTTCTTTAACCGTTCGTCAGTTTTTCTTTTTCGTCAGATTTTTCCGTAATTTCTCAGATATCGATTTCTGATCGGATCTTCGTTTCGGTTTAACTTTTCGCTCGTTTATCGGAATCAGGCGATTCAAGCGCCTAGAGTTTCGTCTCGAAATTCTCTCTCCGTTTAACCTACTCAAACAAGTTTTTGCTACTGTAAAATTTGACCTAGATCCAGATTAGTAAACGAAGCTTGTTTCTTTCGCCATTTGATTTTCGTTGCTTCTTTCGAGTTGATTCTTTTTGCAAACCGGAGTTCTTAAGTTGAACTTTCTGGTTGGATCTTTCATTCGAGTTTTACCTATGCATTAGATGAGTACTTATTGTTTGCTTGTTTGTTTGCGATAGAGTACCCGGAGTGTGCCGCTTGTTACTTCGAATCGCTAGGTTTCGCGGATCATCAGCAAGGCAAGTAACACTTTGATCATACCCTTCCATACCCAGTTTTTATTGTATTAGATCAATCCTCACACACTGCATGATTAGGATCTAATTAAATTGTGGGTACTGGGATGTAGTTGAGGTAGTACCTATTACCTGTTTTATTTATCAAACCCTTGGGAGTTACTTCTACGTTGCTATTATATTGCCATGCTATGCTCGTAGACGTGAATTGGGTTTGAGAGATTTCCATGACAGATGTGAGATTTTAATTAATGGTTTACTTAAGGTGGCAACTAAAACTCACATCTGGGTGGATTGAGGCACCTGGAGAACCCAGTGTTGTCTGTTTTTATAAGGACCGCCACCCAGGCTCAAAGGGATCATAAGATTATTCATGCTGGAAACTTCCGTGTGCAGCCACAAGCTATTATGGGCTCTAGCATAGTTGAGTAGGTTACATGATCTCTTGAAGAAGTGGGCTAGCAGATGTAGGGGAAAGTAGGTGTAACTGTCCATCCGGAGTAAAGAGTGATTGTTTCTGAAAGACTGTGTCTCGGTCATCCGTTACTCAAACACCATGTAGTACGAGTAATCCAACGGAGGAGATCGAGTCTTGTGGGGAAAAGTGCGCAAACCTCTGCAGAGTGTACAAACTAATCATGGTTACCGTGTCCCCGGTTATGGACAACTTGAGTATCTAGTACTTGGATTATCCTGTGAATCTCATCACCATGTTACTTTAATGAATTTTGTTGGGTTAATGATGACACTTAATTGGGATTGAGATGCTGTCAACCATCTCAATGTTTAACAACCACCATGATAGTTAAATAAAATTTATTCCTTTGCAGTAGGGAAAAATTGGCTTTTCGCAAAAACTTTAACCATAGAGCTTTCCACCAGCCATATATGCATGTAGTATAGCATTATCATGTTCATTATTCTCTATGTGTTATTTTGCCAGCATATTCCATGTGCTGACCCGTTTTCGGGCTGCAACGTTTCATGTTGCAGACTTTTCAAACGACGAGTAAGGTGCTTTAGGTTGTGGTCTTATACTCAGTGATGCCGCTGGAGTTGATGGACTCACTTATCTTCCAAGTCTTCCGCTGTTATCGTTTTTAGATGGCCTTAAGCCATATTTATCATACTTATTCTCTTTGGAGATATTCGATGTAATAAGTGTGTGATTGCTACTCTGTTATAAATCCTCCATTTGTACTGTGCGTGTCAGCAGTACTGATCCAGGGATGACACTGGTGCACAGCAACACAGACCATTTGAGGTCTAGTCGCTACAATGGGCCTCCCATCTGAGGTCGTGGGCTGCGCATGTTAAAAAAGAAAGCCTAGACGGGGCAACCCAAAATCCAGCTGATACTTGCTGCCCCAGTGATAATAAATGATACCTGCCAGCTCCCCGGCTTTGTTGTGAATTTATCTCCTATAGTAACTACGTTGAAGCACCTAAAAAAATGTAACTATGTTGACAAACCCGTGGGCCCCAACGTCAGTATAGCATTAAGAGGTAGTATTTTTTCGATGAGGCACTTGCTTGCGTATGGCCATAGACCTGGTGGGTCCCGACTGTCCGCCTCTCCACGTACAGTCCTCTCCAGATTCCTCTCGTTTGTTCAGCATGTTCACAACGGCAGACAGCGGCGTCCCTCGTTTTCTCTGTTCTTTGCACACTCGACATTGTGTGGGCATCTTGAAAATAGCATATCTTTTTGACTGTGCATCATATGAAGATGTGCTATGCATGAATGTTGATCAGCATGATGTTAACTGGCTGGTAGTTCCAGTTTCGACCATGAATAAAACTTCCAGCATGATGTTAACACTGTTTGAAAAGGCCGTGCTAATATAAATGCTCTGCCTCTGAAAGTTGCGGTTTCTTATCTGAAAATGAACTTGGGGTTTCTTATCTGAAACTGAAACTTGCAGTTTCTTCTCTGAGAATCACATTGTCTGCACTTTTATACTCCTATGAAACTACATTTTTTAAGTGCTAAAAATAGATCTCTATAATTCATAAAATACTTCATATGCTCAATACTGCAAATCTGAAATTGAAAAGACATTCATATTTGAAAGTACTCTCAAAATACACAACACAAAACACAATTCACAACCTGCAAATACTAACAACCCTAAGCTCCTCCTGACAATTCATAACCTGCCCGACTATTGGTCTGGGGGGCAATCCCTCCTATTACTCGGCGGCAGACAGCCGCCCCGTGAGACGATGTGAACGGCGAGGGAGAGGATGGCGGGGAAGCGTCGTCGAGCCAATTGTTTTTCTCCTCTTGCTGTTGGGTTCGGTCGACGAAGACTCCACCGGCTCGCTCTGGCACGACACCCTCACAAACGGCACCCTGTAGATGCTCGATCCTTCAATCTCTGGTGGATGCTCCATTTGGGATCGATACTCCCACCACCGCTCCCTCACGATCGGATTCGGTGAATCTGTTTGCTCCATGGCCCAGAGGAGCAGTTCTATGTACTCCCGCGCGACTCCCTCCGGGAGTATCGCCGCCTTTTCGCTCTGTTGCAGATATTTGGCCATGGATGTCGCCGTCGCCACTAGTTGGTCCTTGTTGTCAAACCAAGACTGTATCTCCAACATCCTAGCTAGCTTCACAGGGTCGCCGTCTGCGATCCTCACGTATCGGTTGTACTCCGCCATCGATCTACTTCTCCACAGCACCTTCACTCGCTGGCGGTGGATTTTTAATGGAAGAGGAGAGGAGCAGCACTGGTTTTGGTTTAGAACGGGAGAGGAGCGGCGCTGGTTTTGGATTGGAACAGGAGAGGAGGGGCGGTGGTTTTGAAATGGAAGAGGAGAGGAGCGGCGCTGGATTTAGATTGGAATAGGAGAGGAGCGGCGGTGGTTTAAGAGGAGAAGAGCAGAAGAGCGGCGCTGGTCTTGGAAGTATTTCTTTTGTTTTGCGTATTTTGGGTCAAAGTTTGACCACGTACTGTATTTGACAAGGAAAATGTGAATGCATGTCACCAAAAATTGTATCGTTTGGTTCGTATCTGAATGTACTTTCAAATTATATTATTTTTGCAACGTATAACATATATATTATTTGCGAAAATCATGGTCAATTATGACCCAGAATAAAAGGGAGACTAGTTAATGTGGGGTCGCTTTCTTAATTGAAGGGTAAATTGATTTTGATTTTGATCCAGTCACAGCGCGCCGGCCCTCTCGTCCAATCCTAAATCGCTACCGCACGCTCCTCTCCCTCTTCTCCATTGCAAAACCACCTCCTCTCCTCTCCTCTCCATCATCTCCATTCCAAAACCACCGTCTCGCCTCTCCCTCTTCTCCATTGCAAAACCACCTCCTCTCTCCTCAGACGAGGATCCCCTGACGTTGCCCATCCTGCCATTGAGACACTAACACATGGGTCCCACCAAGCGCGGGGCCCACCTGTCAGCGACCGAAAGGCAGGGGAACCTCTCCTCTCCATCATCTCCATTCCAAAACCACCGTCTTGCCTCTCCCTCTTCTCCATTTCAAAACCACCCCCTCTCCTCTGCATCATCTCCATTCCAAAACGTGCAAAACCACCGTCTCTCCTCCCATCTTCCAAAGCTAGCACCGGACCACTCAGAAGGACATCTATGGAGGGGATGCAGCAGCGAATCAGGCAGATCGCCGGCGGCGACCAGGCAAAGTTAGCCAGGTTGAAGGAGATCCTTACTTGGTTTGACAATGAGTGGGAGATTTTGAGGATGGTGAGGGCCATGTGGCAATGTATGCGAAAGAGCGAGACAACCGCGATGAGGGCGGCGATGTACTCCTCGGCGGCAGTCACGCCGCAGTCCTTTGAGTTCATCTAGTATCTCCTCTGGGCGATGGAGCAGACAGATTCGCCCGAGGCGAAAGTCAGGCGGAGGTGGTGGGCGTACAGGTCGAAGGTCGAGCACCCAGAGGATAACGAATCGATCGAGTACGGTGTGCCGTTCGTGAGGGTGCAGAGCCAGCCGAAGCCACAGGAGTATTCATTCTCCCAGCGAAAGAGGAGGCCGGATGGCGCGATGTCGCTTCCCCACCGTTCTCCACGGTTCCCTCGACGCTCGCCTCGTTTCAACGGCGTCGGTAGGGTTTAAGGTAAGCTTCGCACTAACCTAATCTTCCATCTGCTCATGCTTACAATCAGTGTGACAACTAATAAAAATCATGCTTACAATCAGTCTCCGAGTACTACGCCAATCACCCTAAAATAGCTCTGGACCTTTGGGTCAAAGTTGTGACACTGTGTACAAATAAAGAAAAATAGATTGGTGCTTCTTTCAGAAAAGAGTACACCCCTAGAAAACTGCCAATATAAGCTACTAGTATTTTTTTAAGTCTAAGCTACTAGTATTTGGTTAGAGGATTTGCTGCCGAGAAACATCCGTCCACAGTGAGCGCCACACATCCCACTGATGGTGGTGGATGCCAATGCTTAGATGGAGCAGGGTTGGTGTCGGTAATTTTTACTTGGCACCTCGCACTCTGCATATATGCCGGTTCCATCCGTACATTTGTGCAGTTCCACCAAAATGCAGCTGAATAACCCTGTTTGCACAGATAATGAAAAGGCGTGATTACATTATAGTGGCACTAGTTGATGAAACATACACTAATAAACAGAAGAAAATATTACATCATACTGGAAATCAAGCCAAGTCTCCCCGATACACCTTCTGCCAGTGATGAACATCAGTGTACAGCGGTAGTACAAGGAGGGGCCTTGAGACATTCAAATCTCTATTTTTGTGCAGATCAACTAAAATTAAGCACCCCAGTTTGCAGAAACGCTTAAACATTAACAATGGGACTAGTTGATGAAACATACATTAATAAAGAGAAGCACTTTCTTTATCTACATTGGAAATGAAATGATAGCGAGGACACTCGCTCTATTTTAACTTTATTATTACTTCATTTTATCAGTGACACTAGGGTCGAGCAGGTGGCAAACGAGTTGTACCGTGCGTCGCAAGGATGAAGGCCGGGAATGCTTAGACTGGGATGCTGAAGCTGGCTCTTTCAGTCCCTATCTTCCCCCTGATGTTTTCGTGGTAGCATTTGGGTTGTAATCCAAACTTGGTCGAGCTGGTGTTGCGTCCCCCTACGTGCCTAGCTTACGTGGCGAACGTATCTCCTGCTAGTACTCAGTCCGTTCTAGTAGTAGTTTCATAACTGCAAGTTTACACTGAGATGTTGTCGGATAATGGTTCTCTATGGTTGGGTTTCTTTAATGAAATCGGAGGGAACCCCCTCTTTCGATATAAAAAAACAGTGGAACTAGCAGTGCCAAAACATTGCCTCAATTTAATAGTGCCACTAGATTAAGGTGCAAAATAATAACATTACTGCTTTATCATGGCAGTGCCAAAACAGTAGCACAAGAGCAGGATCAACATGCATGGTCTTTGGCAAACGGTCAGAACAAAAAGGAACATACCTCGTGATGGGAACCATATCTGCAGTCAACGCCATCGTAGAAGGGGTGACACCAGTCACCAACGTGGATAATTCAATTCATGGGACCTTTTGGTGCAGTTCACCTAAAATGAAGCAATGTCCCATGAGCTAGCAGCTTCTTCTTTTTTTTAGAAAAGGGCTCCAGCCCCGGTTCCATTTCCATCAGAAAATGAAACCCACAGAGCTTCTTCTTCATTAGTTGCAATAAAATTGAGCAACATCAAGGTTGGTCATGAAGCTCCTGGAGAGTAGGCGTTCCAGGACAGTTGCATCTCTATGGAAAAGAAGCAACTTATCTTAATGGGAAATTTAGCAGGACATGAAAAAAAGTGCCATTGATCCATATTACTGGAGGCATTAGATTCAAAACAACATTGGTTTAACGTGTCCTTACTTTTAACAGTGCGACTGCTACATTTTACCTGTGGCATTACATAAGAGCGGCTCGGGGCAACAAACATCAGAAGAGGATATCTGGGTTGGTCCCATTTTTGTTCGGTATATAGCCACCTTATACTGTGTGAGGCTAGCAAATCTAGTGCTGGACTTACTCTGTTGACTTGTCCCCCAGTCCCCACTTTCTTTCCTTTTTCAACCAATAGATCGGGTTTGTATTGAGTTTGTACTGCGTTCCCTTTATTTCCCTATTAGACCTAGAGACCAGTTGGATAGCCAGTCTCTGCTACTTTTCGCCCCCATTATTTCCTCTATCGACCAAGTCCTAGATTCAGGTAACAAATCTTCCCCCACCCCACCCCCTTTCTTCCTTGTTTGAACCATGTACTACTAGATTCGAGTGCATGAACTAGTTTTACCTCTTAACAGTAAAAAATAGGTGGTTTTCAAATAGCCGCTCGATCCTATCTACACGAGGGGGCCTGAGAAATAGAAAAAGATACAAATGCAGCGACGTCGGGAGCTCGGGAAGTAGAGCAAGGCCGGTTTCAAAGGAAGTTATACCTGAGTGTCGCGGGGATGTCGCTAGGTGGGCGGCGGGAGGCCCGATCTGCCCACACTACGGCAGCGAGGAAGAAGGGGTGGGAGGCCCTCCCTTGCCAGCGATGCTTGGGAGAGAACGGCAAGGCACGCTGATCGGGACGCGCCGGCAGTGGGTAAGAGCCGTCGCCGAGGACGACCGCGTGAATGTTGCACCTTCTCACCTTCCCCGGCGGAGAGGATCCGGCTGGATCTGTGACCAGTGGTGAGTAGAGAGAGAGTGTGGCCACCGCTGTCGTGTTTAGATCTGGAGAGGACGAGACAGTGTGAAGAGAGCAACACTAGCAAGAAGGCGCGGAGGCTCCTACCTATATAGTGGATTACTAGTTTTCTTTTGTCTACCGGCCGGAGCCGGCTTGACCTCGGCAATGACTGTCGAGAAGTCTTCATGCACGTGCCCCGGAGGCGCAGTTGTCGTCATTTTGATCTGAAGCACCGGATTATAAAATATAACACGAAAAAATGACACATGACAAGAAATCATAACCTCACTGCCCAAAGGAGACAAGATGAATCCCGACGGACAAACTAGACGAGGATCAAAGCTCAAATTAAAGATAAACTCGTAGAAAAGGGGTCCGTCGATAGATGTCCTAATTAACATAGCCGGCTTGACCTAGATGGCAGCTGAGTAGTCTTCGTGCATGTGCCCCCAATGACTAGCCCAACTCAGTTGTCGCTGTTTAACCCTCGCAGTGATCCGAAGCACATGACACTTAATTTTGCAAGATGACAAGAAACCTTTTTTTAGATTTCTCACCAGAACTACAGCCCTGTACAACACAGCCTGCACGATATGTAGACGATAGCCAATCCAGGCATGTATGCTGGAGTCTGGTCACATGCATGGACGAACTGATCTTCCGTGTCTTGCAGGGATCGTCCAGGTACCAACGTCTGTACTCCTACAACACTTCTCTAGTAGTTCTATCGCTCGTCTCTCTCTTCTATTAACTCACCCGACTTGCGGGGCCGGGGAGTGTGCCTATGGTCGGTTCTCAATTGTGGTCCCACATGTGTGCAAACTCAATATGACGCGTGTTCCATTCGGAGAGCGGCGTGCCAGACCGACCGACCGTCTAGGGTGCGACGCGACCCACATGTGTACCGCCGTTTTCTTGAGGCTTTGCTCCATGGCGCAATCCATGGATACAAAATTAGTATACTGTACTATTTAAAAGTCGAGGGCGGGGCTTTTCCCGCGCAGTTGGCAGGGCAGTTTCGCCTAGTCGGTTCGACAGAGATGCGAGAAGATGAGGGAGTAGGCTGCTGCAAACATAGGGCTGTGTGATTTGACATCGAGTTACTTCTAGACAGGTGGGGCCCGGTGATTTGACTTGCCATTATCATTTTAACTGCGGCGCTACGACCGGCGTGAGTCTCCCGATTCCTGACCACCTCCATACAGGTGCCTCTCCCATGCTCCACCATGTAGAGGCTGGCTCTTGCTTGAGAGCCCACTCCTCCACTTTTTCCTTGCCTCTTTCCCCCACATATGCAAAAATGCCATGTAAAGCGGGCTTATAGCCCACTATTGTACTTGATCCTACAGGTGCTAAGCCTGCCACATAGGCATAATGTCTGATGTGGCAAGTTAATTAAGAAGAGAGAGACTAGTTTGGTGACCCCAGGAAGAAACGGTGATAAGCGCATGTACCTAGATGAAGCAAACTTAGCAACAAAAAACTAAGCACCTATGCATTGGGACTTGAGTTGCTAAGCCATTTAATGCCCATAGCACCTCATCTAAGCACCATTTCATTGGAAGAGGTCACTCCTTGGCAAATACAATAAATACTACGAAGAAAGAGATAGATAGAAGTAAACAAAAAATACTCTTATAGCCAACCTTATAGCGAACCTTGTTGTATGAGTTGACTAAGTGATGACTATGTATGACATGCCAACATCAGATAGCCTAACGCACCGTGTTAAATCTCCAAGGGCGCGACCACGCGAGCGAGGCGACGGTCGTGGGAGGCGCCACCATGATACGGGCTGCTGGCAGCCCTTGGGTCTGAGATCGAACGGTCGCATGCTAAGTTGCTGAAAATTTGCAGAATAACCCTCCAGGATAGGATATTCACCCATAGGTCTAGAATCACGCCATGCAACCGTTCGATCTCAGATCCAAGGGCTCTCGGAAGCCCGTATCATGGGAGAATGGAAAGCTTCGTATCACCTGTAATTTTCCCGATGCTTGACATGACATCGAAAGACATTTAATTGGGCGTCGAGTAGACATGACATCTAATTGGGCCCCCATAGTACTGTGCATGAATCCATTTATCCACCAGGCAAGCCACTACCCTGCCATTCGCATGCGCCCCCCACTCGACATTTTTACAATCGATAAACCGCTCCTAGTCGTCCCGTCCTTTCACATTACGGCAGTTCCACAAATCCTAAACCTCCTCCCAAATCCATGGCGTCCCAAATCTCCATGATCGGTGGTGAGTACAAGGTTAGAACCATCACTGGCGATGAGTTCGACGTCATCTACACCCGTTCTTCCGCAAAAGTGAAAGAATGCCTTGCTCGCTTCAAACGCATGTTCGAAAACTCAAATCATGAGTGGGTCGTTGGGCTAGATGTTGAGTACACCACAGTCCTGGGAAGCGAGAAGACACTAAAGGAGGCAGAGAAAAAGAAGCCCGCCGTGATCCAGGTTTGCGTGCATGACTTACGCTTGGTCTACCACATATGCCATGCCGACGTTGAGTGCGAGGAATTTAAGAAGTTCCTCAAGGGCGGCCGAGTCAAATTCGTTACTGTAGACTTTAGGAACGACAAGGAAATCCTAGGTCGGATAGGCCTCATTGTAGGCCAGTCCTTCGATCTCCAGAAGGCAAGCCTCGTGTCCTCCTCTCAGCCTTCAATGCTGACCCTGGCAGAAGCCATGGTTCATCCTTCGAACGGTAAACTAGAGAAACCTCCGTACACGTTTCATCGTCATGCATGGCAGTGGAATGTACTAGATATAGACCACATCAACTACGCTGTAATTGATGGCTACCTTTGTTTCCATATCTACAAGGGTTGGATGAAGAGCAAGAGCCAAGTGTGCGGTTCAAGCAAAGAAGTATCGCCCAAGAGGAAGAGGGACAAGGACGAAGTCGAGGACGTGGACGAGGACTCCGAGTAAGGTGGCAGTGTCGTCTCTCATGGTGGTTCTAATGCAGTGTCTACCGGATTAGTTCCTTAGTTTAATTTCTGGTGTGCTTAGTTTTATTTGAGGGGTGTGTTGTGCTGAGCCCCCAGCAGAACTATGTTATGTTTCTTCTCGTTATATTTCGTACATTTCATATTTTAGTTGGTATAGTACTACCACTCGTTTCTTGACATTATATACGTAAAATATATATGGCCAACATCATATAGCCAGCAGTTTAGTTGTCAAAGAATTTCAGGGTGCTTAGTTTTGTCAAAGAATTCCAGGGTGCTTAATTTTATTTAGGGGTGTGTTGTGCTGGACACCATTAACTTATCATTGTGAGAGTCAGCTTATTTTTGTCATGTAACATGGTCAACGGGTTTGACGTGAAAATAACAATGTCTAATGGCATTTCTGAGCAAACATCTAACTTAACGATGGCATTTTTTAGATATCTAATTGCATTTTTGAGCAGGCATCTCACGGATCGATGGCATTTTTTGAGTAGTTGTAACTTCTAATGGCAAAACTGAGTAGTGATACACAACTAGTGGCATAAATAATAAGAACCCAAGAATTAAATAGGTATGCTAATTTCTTTATTTCTTTATTTCTTTATACCTTTGTGTGCGAAACAATATACGCTGCCTCCCCCAGATTTTCTTTAAAGAGGCAACATGGAACTATATGAGTGCCCTCTTAAATTTTGGAATTATTCCGGGTTCGTTTGGCCTTTTTTATACATTTAATTGAGTTTCTGATCATTTAATGTGCATAATTCAAATTTGAACTACAAGCACATGCTCCCGTGCACCAAAGTTGACTGAAAAATCACATGTGTGTCCTCGGGTGAATTTCTAGGTCCCATGCAAGAAATGGGAATGAAATTCAAACATCTGGGCATCGTGGTTCAGCCGAGAACATTGAGAAGCTTGGTTTTAAAATTCTTGTAAATCCAAAACACGCCTGAAAATCATGAAACTTGGCATGGTGTCATGTCATGGTACTACCATGCTGTGGTAAAAAAATTTGCAGGATAGGAACAAGTTTTGGTATAAGCTTTTTGCAAACTGGAGCTTCTCTCAAGAAGGCTCGTGGTTCTGAGAGGGAACGTGTCACCTCTGTGTGCATAATTCAAATTTTAAATACAAGCACATGCTCTAGTGCACCAAAGCTGGTTGAAAAATCACATGTGTGTCCTTGGGTAAATTTCTAGGTCCCATGCCAGATATGGGAATGAAATTCAAACATCTGGGCATCGTGGCTCGGCTAGAACTTGGTTTTTTAATTCCTGTAAATCCGAAACACGCATGAAAATCATGAAACTTGGCTTGGTGTCATCACATGGCACCAACATGCTGTGGTAATTTTGCTGTCCGATTTGCGAAGGCGCACACATTAACAATCAACAAAGTCATTTTGGAACAAGTGTTGTCACGTTACAATCGGAAACACAAGTATCATTGAAACTGTGGGTGTTCTATTTACCATTTACGTGCCGCCACGCGTCCCTTTTGTTATTAGCTAGGAGGCGCCGTGCAGGGTAGCTATTTGAGTACGGGAGGCGTGCGATCAGACCCCTACGCGTGCTTATCGGGTGGAGAGCCCTTTGACCTCCATCTGTCGTCCACCTCTCTCCCAAGGTCTCCATTAATGGCGCCTGAGCCTCTGTTTAATGGCGTGGCAATGTCTCACTCGATTGAGATTTAAGAGAGAAAAAAGAAAATCTGAAAAGAAAATTTCGCACGGATCTTGATGTAAGATCCGACGGACCTATATAGCATCTATTGCGACTTATAGCAAGACTGATGAATATATATCAGGACGACGAGAGTGGATAATAATTGTCTTACATAATTATGAAGATAATTAAAAAATCCACATGCGGCTACGCCCGAAATACACAAGGGCAAAAGAAGAAGGAAGACGCATACAACGATCTGGCTCGCCGATCTCTACTTTCTTTATGCGCTGCAGGTCACGGAGACTAGTTCTCGTGGCGGGCAATGATCTCTTTCATCAGTTTCATGTCCTTAATACGCTGCTTGGCAGCATCCACAGATTCCTCCACCAGCCTGTTGCGCTTGATGCGGAGCATGGCATTCTCGTCCATAAGTTTCTTGACGATGACGCCCATCCTCTGCAACAAGGTAGCGGTCTCCTCCACCTACTTCGCCCTTCCGGCGATCTTCGCCCTCAGCAGGTCGCGCTCGCCTCGGAGCTTCGCATTGCCCTCCCCTAGTTGCCGGATGACGCCGGTAGCCTCGTCTTGCAACCTTGCCCAACCGGAGATCTGATCCATCTGGCTATGGGCCATCGCACGCATGCGCCTGTAAGAGTCCTCGACTGCCCGCGAGAAATTTTCCCAGGCCGCCGCGGCGCGGCGGGACCTCCGTGCTGCTTCAGCAGCGCGGCAGGACATCTCTGCTGCTTCCGCGGCGTGGCCAGACCAGTCTGCCACATCGACGGCGTGGCAGGACCTCCATGCTGCTTTGGCGGCGCGGCGGGACCTCTGTGTTGCTACTGCTGGGCGGCTGGACATGTCGGCTGCTTTCGCGGCGAGGCGGGACATCTCTCGTGCTTCCTCTTCCATGCTCACCTCTCCTTGGTGGAAATCTCTCGACCCAGAACTCACGCTGGCCATGGCTTGATTGACTTGATTGTTTTTTGTGGATGAGGAGTTGAGGAGGAATGTGCAGTCATCTTAGCATAGTAGTATTTATAACCGAGTACTACTAGTACGCTCCTAACTGGGAAACCGTTTAGGCTGTCATCGGTGTGAACAGGTTTGCAATTAAATATAGCGTGGTAGTAGTAGTAATTTGGAATGTGACGAGATGCGCTCAAAATTTATTGACGGTTCTAGTTTCGAAGTGTGGCACTATTCCCGGATGGCGTAACGTCGGCACGTTTTCTCGGCCGTGGTGTAACATATGCCATGGTACTAGTTCTTTTTCTACTGCTGTGTACGTGCAAAAACTGGCACCGTCGGATACATATCTTACGCTTGGCGTTCGACAGGAATTGCCTCATGGCGAGCTATAGACTAGTCTTTTTTTCAGACACATTACACCTATCTCTCGGGACTTCTCGCACGCACCATCACTGCTCCCTAGGTCGATGCCACCCACCTACACTTGTACTCTGAGAAGAGGTGCACGCACGCACTCGTCCTCTCTCTCACACACATCTGTAGCTATGAATTGTAGTGTTCTCAACCATCCGATTGGCTCTATCATAGGTTTCATGTTGCTCCTTGGCCTTGAGATTGAGAAGTTTAAAACGCGGAGGCTAAGATGGAGGCGCGAGGTTTTGGTTAATGTGCGGGCCGCACACGGCACCAACACGACACGAGCTTCGTCTGCCTGGTGCGCATGCAGTCGGGTGAGTTGTCCCAGTATAGACACAACCAGGCCCTCATTGGTATCCGCGCCTCGACTTTGGCTGGTCATAGTGGAGAGTAGCATAGACTAGTTACTAGTCTATGTTACTAGTACCTTCATAGTGGGTAGTGTCATATAGTATATGCATAATTTCGCGCCGAGCGCTCTCTATACGTACCACCTTTTTTCTTTAATTACATCTTGTTAGTTTTGCTCCATGGCGCAATCCATCAATACTACTACTGTACAAATGTATACATTTTTCAAAAGGTTAGAGGGCGGGGCAGTCTAGCTTGGTCCTTTTCACGAGAGGCGAGGGCCTTTGTGATTTGATGGCGCATTACTGCTGGAAGGCGGGGCCTTGTGATTTGACTGCTCGTATAAATGTGCCTACGACCTGAGGAGGAGCAAAGAACCGTGCGGTATACTCAAGTTTTCCACTGGAGTACGACGGAGGAGCACGAAACACGGCATCCCAGTGCCATATCCTCTACTCTCTACTCTTATTATATATTACTAGTAAGAGGCATTGTTCTATTGGCGATAAAGAATGATCTAATTTGCTAGTCATCTCATTTTTAGCATTTTTCTATTCATGCCTCGCAGAGAAGGTGACACGTGCGGCGAAACACCCGAAGCAAAATAAGAAACACGGGAGCAAAGGAAGAAGGAGGATTATCGCCCCCAAAAAAGAAGGAAGACGCACACACAAGTCTGGGGCGCTGCTCTCACTACATGAAGGGTTGTTGGCCGCGGAGTTGTAACTGCTTCTTCATCACCTCCACGACCTCCATCTCCTTGCGCGTCTCCTCCGCCATCTTCATCATTGTGTCCATGACGCGGGATTTCTCGACGCGAGCCTTCATCATCTGTTCCACGGCCGCATTACGTACCTTCACAGCAGCCGGGTGCTCGATGCGGAGCTTCGCCAACTCCTCCTTCTGTTCCATGACGAGGGACTGCAACATCTTCATCGAGGAACTACTATTCTCATGCAGCTTCTTCCAGCCGGCGTTCTCCTCCTTCAGCAGGTCGAGCTCGTGGCAGAGCTTCGCCTTGTCCTCCTGAAGTTGCAGGATTTCGCCGGTCGCCTTCTTCTCTGAGGCAATGCTCTTCTTCAGCAGCATCACCAAGCCGGCGGTCAACTCCCCCTGCTAATTGAGCTCAGCGGGCATGTCGTCGAGGCTCTCCTTCAGCAGCTCCACCAAGCCGTGGATGAACTCCTTCTGCTTATTGAGGTGCTTATTGAGCTGATCGGGCATGCCGTCGAGGGATAACGACTCCAGCGCCGCCAGCTCGGCATGTTCGCCTCCGCGTCTACGGCGCTCCTGGGAGCCATCGCCTGCCCGTGAGAGATCTTTCGAGGTCTCTGCGTGGCGGCGAGCCCTCTCTTTTTTTTCTGCAGCCTTGGTTGCCCCTCCCTTGTTACGAGTAGTTCTCGACGTAGATATCTACACACCGGCCATGGCAAGGACAGACGAAGAAGGAGGACTTATGAGGAGGAAGGTAGAGTAATTTTCGTTTAGGTAGTTCCCCTTTTTATAACCTAAGTACTAGCACTAGTACTAAAACCTACATAGTGGGAACACGTTCAGGTTTGGTACGTACTGGTAGGTGTGAGTAGGCTTGCACTTAATTTTAGCACTAGTACTTTCGAATGTGATGGGAACAAGGTAAAGATTAATTGATGGTTTTTGGTTTCGAGGCCCGAAACGGCCCCCGATGAGTTTAGTGGAACATAAATTTCAAGTAGACTACACTGCTCAGATGCGTAAATATTATGTTACTGTCAAAAATTGGCACAAAATACGAAGGAGACCAACGGAAGTACTACTAGCAACCCATGATTTAACTACTCGCATGCGCGCAGTGGAGTATTAATGTCTTTCTTCCGCCCTCACGTCCACTCAATTTGCATGCGCTGTATTAATTGACCATCAATGAAGTGAAGGACTTTCCACGCGTCAAATTATCACATGGGGTGGATCTTGGTACAAAATTGCATCCGCCCGTGTACCCGCGTGTGCATGCGAGGGAATGAGTGCGTGCGTGGCGTGCGTGCACATCTTCGCTTCGTGCATGTACCGCCAGTGCGGCTCAGGGAGGATGAGTACATTCTTCTGGAACCAGCAGCACGTCACTGTGATCAATCCACACAAGGATGTCGCGACAACGCCTCCACATGTGCCACGTGTCTTCATGAACTGTAAGAGAGACACTGTGTAGCGTGCCATTGTGTTTTGCACATACTCGAAGTACTAGTAAGGTACACGTGCATTGCACGCATCAGATTTTGCAACCAAATTATGAATAAATACCACAATGTAGCATGTAAGCTCTGAGTCATATATGCCTGATGTAGACATTCGTTTAATTCTTATAGTTCATCTCATTCAAAATCAATTAGTTTTTACAAAAAACCTTAGGCCTCTTGGATTTGTAGGATTTCCAAAACGCGGGAACAGGAAGAACATGGGATTAGAGTGGAATGTCATCTTGAATCCTACAGGATGGTACGAGTGTTTGATTATGCATAGAAAAAACGCAGAATTCTTTCAACGAGGTTTGAGTGGATGGGATGTTTCATATGAAATCTAGTGCAAATGAATCATATGGAAAAATTCATATGGTTTACAATCCTACGAATCAAACAACCAAGATAGGAAAAATTCCTAAGGATTAGAATCCTCCAAAATTCCTTCGAGAATCCTTTGAATCAAAGAAGCCCTTAATCTATTTTATGATGCATGGAATTGTGTGTTGTAAAGCATAAAGTAAAAACAAATAATGGCAATTCAACTAGAAAAAAAGTTTGGGCAGTTATGATACGGAAGATTCTAGAACAAAGGAGAACCACTGTTGTTTTGAGATTTGTGCATTATGCTTAAGTTCAACCATGGAGTCTGCTAGATTGTACATGTGGCAAAATCCGGTGGGGGCTAGAAGATGGTGCGAGGGGCCGAGTGGAGGGAGACTATGAAGGAGTGCACAACTGCGAGATCGATATTTAGAGAGAGGGGGCGAGAACATGCACTATTGCGCGCAGTGGCGGAGCTATGAAAAATGTCCCATGAGCTAGGGGGCCAAGCATTGCTAATCCTTTACGAGGAGGGCCAATTCATCAACTTAAACCATTTTTACCAGCAATTGTCTAATGATCACATTCATATTAGCCTCGATATATAGTGATGTTAGGGGGGGCAAGGCCCTTGCTGCCCCCTGTCTTCACCATTGTGCACGCGTCTGAGAGATGAAGCGGAAGGCGTGGATGATGAGAGGGGGGCGTTGGATATATAATTAATGTGGGTGTATTAGCTATATATGTAATCCTATATAGAGAGGTATAGATTGATCGATGTGGACGTGGAAAAGAGGGTGAGACCTCACTAGATATATAGATTGATTGGTTTATGTGGAAAACTATGAAAGACCTAGCTATATACACACACACACATAGAACATCGATCGTTGCGCATGCACGTGAGAGATAAAGAATGCCCGATATGATGGAGAGGGGGATGTGTGTGTGTGTGTGTGTGCCTTTATGGGAGACCGGCCTGAAGAAAAAATTGCATGTGTGCGATGGATAATGCTGACTGGTAGTGTGTGTGCACGCATGCACGAGAGAAAGTTAGTGGTACAATTATAAAGAGAAGACCAATGTGTGGGTGTAAAAGACTGGGTGAGGTCATAATCAATGTAAAGTTGAATTCAAATATTTGAATAAGAGATCATGATGTTTGAAACCCATGCATGCATGAATATAACGGAGATCTGCGCGGTGTGGTTTGGAAATGAGCATGTTGTAATGTATACACATTGAACAAGGTCGGACTGGTTTGAATTTGAGATACCGATGGCAGACATCGTTTGGCCACATTGCATCAGTGCATGGACACACTATACTAATTGGAGATGATGGGTGGCTTTCGCATCACATATCTATGTCTATACCCCTATATATATATTATATTTTATATTTTTTATATAGTGTGCGGATAACTTTAACTTTGAAAGATGGTCGTTGGATGAGGCCAATCCGATGGTGCAGAGCTGGCAAATTTGAGCACTACTGGCTGTTGGATATCATCTAGATTCCACCAGATTTTGCCACATGTACAATCTAGAAGACTCTATGGTTGAACTTAAGCATAATGCACAAACCTCAAAACACAAGCACTTCTTCTTTGTTCTAGAATCTTCCATATCAGAATTGCCCAAATGTTTTCCTACATGATTTGTTTTTACTTTATGCCTTACAACGCACAATTCCATGAATCTTAAAATAGATTAGCTTTCTTATAAAAACTAGATGATTTTGAATGAAATGAACTATAAGAATTAAACGAACATCTACATCATGCATATATGACTCAAAGCTTACATGCTATAATGTGGTATTTGTTCATAATTCGGTTGCCAAATCTCATGCGTGCAATGCACGTGTACCTTACTAGTCTAAATGGTGTCTGTGTGTGTGTTGTGCGTGTTAAACACATTGTACGTAGTATATCATACTAGTCTAAATTGTCTTTTTTTCTTTTGGGTACACGTTAAGCTTGTTCTCCCGAAATTTCAAGTCGTGCCTTGTTATGCCGAAATTTCAAGCTAGCGTGTCTGTCTATCGTGCTGCGAAACTCCCGCCTCTTCAACCCGCACCTTGTTAGCCCGAAATATTTGAGATATATCTTTGTCTCGTTGTGCTCCGACAACTCCCTCCATCTCAACCCGCGCCTTGCTATTCCAAAATTACAACGCGCGCGAAAAATCCCACCTCCTATGAAATCCCGACACGCGAAATGCCCGTGATACCCCTGAACCAAAAGAACCGCCTCAAATCGGTGGGGGTACTTTCGTAACTTACCCCACATTTCGGACATGCGCGTCCCTAAGCCATGGTTCGCCATTCCCATCCCATCCGCCCACCCATTCGTACACTGAGGCCGGGAAAACCCGCGAAGCCCCACACCCTCCTCCGTGCGCCACCCAGCCGGAGCCTCTTCCCCGGCGATGTCGTCCACAGCAACACCTAGACGTCCCTCATCCACCGTAACGGATGAGGATCCGTCATTGATCTGGTCATCCCGCCGGTTCAGCCACCCCGTCCTCCACCTCCAAGGAGCTGCCCCGACGTTCCCCTCGTCTTTCGCACCACCTCCATTCCCACACCGTCGTCTTCACCTGCACCACCGGAAGAGCATCAGCATCACCGTTTCCTCGGATGAAGCTGCGGCCTAATCGGCGCCACCAAAGAGGTTGTACATTAATCGCCGCATTTTCTTCTTGATTCGATCTCACGGTGCTGCCGGCGCTCGGTCCCGAGCCGACACAGCGCGGCTCCATCCACCGCGGCGTCGCCGGCCACTTCCTCCACGGCGTCGCTCCCTCGGCGGCGACGTCCACATCAGTAGGAGCTGCTGCTTTAGCTCTCGCTCGCGCTGCTGCTCTACTCTTGCTCTCGGTCCCCTGCCTGGCTTGCTCTTGCTCTTGCTCTTGCTCGCGCTGCTGCTCTCGCTCTTGCTCTTGCTTGCGACGCTGCTCTGATTTAGCTACACTTCAGTCGACTGAATCGACTTTTGGGTCAGTTGATTTTCAGGGGGTAGGGGGGCTCGCCGGGATTAAGGAAGAACCAGCCGCAGCGGGGAGGGGGCTCGTCGGAGAAGTACCGCACTATCTATCTTAGGGTTCAGGGTGGGGGCGGTGGTCGCCGGCGGTGGTGGGGCAGTGGCGTGGGGATTGCCGGAGAAAACGCTCGGCACGGGGGGCCTAGAGGGATGGCCGGGGCGGCGGCGGACCGGCGGTGGGGAGTGTTTTCGGGGCGGGCGGGGCGGCGCACCGCCAGCCGCGGGTGGCGGGGGCGGCTGTTTGGCCGGTGGTGGCTGGCGGCTCAGGGGGGTGGAGGTTGAAGATGAACTGCAGGCCCTTGATTTCGTATCCAACGGCTGCAAAATTGACTGGCCAGAGATGAAAAAGTTAGTCGACTGACGTGTAGCCTCACCTGTAGTGCGTTCAATTTCGACAGTAAAATTCAGTTTCGATAGCAAAATTCATTTTCGACGGTTAAGTTCAGTTTTGACAGTTAAATTCAGTTTCGACAGTTAAGTTCAGAGATGAGCGGCTGATGTATACATCTAGAACTTTGTGGTGATGTATTTTACGTCATCTATTGGAGATGCTATTAGATTTCCACACAGGTTAACGTTGTCTCTCTTGTCCTGCTTCAGCCTCGGCGTCGTACAACTCACCGGAGCTGCTCCAACGATGAAACCCTCCATCACAGCGGAGCAGTACCTCGGGCTCCATCTCCAGACGCCAGATCTTCTTCCCTCCTCCGACAGCCAAGTCAGCCGGAGCATCCTCACCGGCCAACCCAATCACGCTGAGATCGACATGGCATTCGCCAAAGAGGTTGTACACTTCTTGTGGTTTGACTTAATCTCACCATGCTTCTTTGCATCCTGTGATCTTCCAATTCTTGTGAACCAAACACCCAGATTGGCAGAAATCCTGTGTTTTTAAATTCTCTGTTTTGCACGTGCATTCCTATCCTATTCCTGTCTATTTCCTATCCCTGCATTGTTAGAATCCTCAAATTCAAACAAGCCCTTACACAATTACTTCTGTTACAGATATGTGTCAAAGAAAACCTTGTGTGGTTTGTCCTGCTCCTGCGGTGCGGTGTTCCACCCCAGCTCAGCTGCTCCAACGACGGAAGGGTTCACCACAGCAGGGATCCGCTCTCCAGACTGTCTTTCGCCGCCTCAGATCTTCTTCCCCGCCGCCGGTAGCCACGACAACTGCATTACCATCATCAACTGAGTAGATGACCTTGAGGACTACACGGGTCCGCAAGAGAGGTCGCACTCTTCCGTGTCTGCTTACGTTATGCATCGCTTAATATGATGACATGCTACTTTATCGTCGTTTTCACCTATTAGACTCCGACTCAGGTCCAAACTTATGCTGAAACTTGAGTTTTTAAATGGTTGTGGGGTACTTATTGGGGCAGCAATCAGTACTATCTGTCTACTATCTGGTTAATCTCGGGTGTCTACTATGAGTTTCATGTTGGGTCTAAACAAATATTAAAGGAGCCATTATCTGTATTTTTTAACTAAAGCTATTATCTGCCTGCTATCATTGGTTTTGGGTCTATCCACAGTTTGCTACCATCACTCTGGATTTGTGCATGCACTCCTTACATAATCTCACTATGTTTTATTCCTATGCATGTCAGTTATTGTACACAATGGAACTGAACATGTAGAGAAAAAGAGATGAGCCTTGCGTGGCAATAAAATTTCATGCAGACGTCGCTCCATGGTGGGCACAAAGGCAGCCCCCTCCACCCATTTCGGATTGTAATCAAGAGGAAGATAACTATTCTGAGGGGGGTTCAGAAGCAGAAGACCACTCCTATTTACCCCATGAGGTCTTCGCTCTAACTTGGCATGCTGATGTTGGTTATATCATGCATATGGTGCCTTGCATTCCTTACTTTATACATCAAATATGTCAACTTCTTAGTTTAGACATGCTTTGTGTGCATGCCATCTGTTTAGTTTATTCATCGTTTATGTGAATGATGCAATGCCATCTTGTTTAGCCAGGCATCATATATGTGAATTTTGCAATGCCACCCTGCTTAGCCAGTCATCTTATATGTGAATTATATCAGGCCATCCTTTTTTTTCGTTACGTATTACATTTGTCAACAATGTTAGTACATTCAACTACTCTTCATGTGCATCAGCCATTTGACACGGTGATGGAAAATTCTGGAGTGAAAACAAGGTCTTCAGAGCAGACTATGCTATCTGACGAAGCGCATATCTCGCTGGTTACGGATAGCTCCTCAGAGGAGGATTCAGAGATACATGACCAGTCCTATTCCCCCCCCCCCCCGAGGTGCATGCTCTAACTAGGCAGGGTTATGTTGCTCATATCGTGCGTATGGTATCTTGCATTGCTATGTCATTTTCTTAGTTTAGACATGATTTGTGTGAATGCCACCTGTTTAGTGTCTAATTACCATATATGTGAATTATGCAATGCCATCTTTTTGCAAGACATTATATATGTGAATTATGCAATGTTATCTTGTTGCAAGGCATTATATATGTGAATTATGCAATGCCATGCTGTTTAGCCAAGCGTCATATATGTGAATTATATCATGCCGTCCTTTTTTTGTATTTCTCATTGCTTTTGTCGATAATGTTTGTATATTCAACTGCTCTTCCTGTGCATCAGCCATTTGAATTGGTGATGGAGAAATCTGGAGTGAAAACAAGGTCTTCAGAGCAGACAATGCTACCTGGTGAAGAAGATATGTTGCTGGTTACAGATAGCTCTTCAGAGGAGGATTCCGAGGCAGATGACCAGTCCTATTATCCCCCTGAGGTGTATGCTCATATCATGCATATGTTGTATTGCAATGCTTAGTTTTTACATCATATACACGATATTGAATGCCATCTCCTTAGTTGACACATCATATATGTGGCCCTCTGCTCACTTCCTTAGTATATAAATCATATATTTGAATTATATCATGCCATGATGTTTACATAGACAGCATGTATCTGAATTATGGCATGCCAACCCATTTTCTAAAGACATAATATAGTTATATCATCTCATCATGTTTACATAGTCATCATATTTTGAATTATGTCATTCTATCCATGAATTATATCATGCCATCATGTTTCCATCGACGGCATGTTTGTGATTTATGGCATGCCAACCACTTTAATAGACACATCGTATAGTTATATCATGTCATCCTGTTTACATAGTCATCATATTTTGAAGTATGTCATTCTATCCTGTTTAGTTAGCCATCATACATGTGAAGTGTCATGCTATCCTGTTTAATTAGCCATCATATATTTGAAATTATGTCCTGCTATTCTGTTTGGTTAGACAACATAAATGTGAAATATTTCATGCCCTGTTTTCTTCCCTACTATCCATTGCACCTGTCTATCTTACAATGTATGTACATTCAATTACTTTTCTGGTTTATCAGCCATTTCAATTGGAGGGGGTGATGGCAGTATCTGTGGGAGTAAAAACACGGTGTTCAGAAAAGATCGTGCTACCTGTCGACGGAGATAGAACCATGGTTGTACTTGCCCAAGAACCAGCCCCACCACACATAACCCAGACTCACGCAGATTGTACCCCTACCCAGTTGGACAGAGAACCAGCTACACCCCTTCTAACCCCAACCCCAGCAGATAGTAACCCAGTTCCCGTTGACAGAGCATCGTCTCCACCACAGAGCACTCAAACACGAGCAGTTAGTAAGGCAACTGCAGTGCCCAAAGCATGAGCACCACCACTCCGAACCCCAAGTCAACGCTTAAAGCAAAAGAAGAATTGTTCTCAGGTCAGGTTCCGTAGCTATGGTTCATAATACTTAGCTCTTGCATCACTGTATTTACTCATACCAACTAATTTCAAATTTAAAGGATGCAATTAAAGCTCCAATGGCGCAACAGGTATGTTTTAAACCTGTTTCTTTAACGTGTTTGCTGTTGTAACTTGCTCTATGTTGATTTCAGTTTCAATTGAATAAACAGTTATGTTCTCATGCCATGCACATTACAAGTGTTGTTATTGCTGTGTATTTTCCCACACTTATATTCTGTCTATGCTGCTTTGTCTTAAATAGATATGATTCGAACTGTATCTATCTTGATTTGGCAACATAAACTAGAATGATATAGACCATACAGTGACCATACTACATAGATATATGTTTGTTTCATGCTGTTATCCTGTCCACCTTACTACTGAACTGGTTTACCAAAATGAGTTTCATATACTACATTGTAAACCTGTGATGTGTTTGTTTGTTTCTCCTTTAGAACGCGGATAAAATATTGGAGAAGAGTACCCCATTATGCAATGGTAAAGGAAGTAATGCAGATCAGGTTCAAGATAGTGAGACACCCATGTTGTTCTCCAAGAAAGCTGATAAAAACTATATTGAAGACACTGAGACAACCCCAAAGTCCTGTCTTGATGTAGTGTTCGAGTTACTGGCTACTACTGCTGGCACCAGCTCTTCGAACTCGCTGCCTGAATCAGTTCGGCTTCTTGAGTCTCAACTTCAAGTTGAAAGACATCGATCAGATGTTATGCGACAGGAAGCCGAAGGACTGAGGAAGTCCCTGCAGAATTCAGATGCATACATTCTGGTGCAACAGCAAGTGCTAGAGGCTTTAAGCGCCAAACAAGAGAAAGTTAATAAGCTTGCTAAGCATCTTGCCAGCATTATGGGTACCCAGGATATTGTTTCTTGAGCTCTTCTGAAGTGGTTTAAGTTCTGGAATTGTTTTGCTGTGATGTTTATATGCTGCTTTGTTCCCTATATTTGCACTTGTGGCCAACTTTGATGCCTAGTGGATGTAATATGTGTAATAGCCTTGATAGCCTAGCGTAAGTTGCCTTCTTATTTATTTCCGTTCTCTTGTTTATTTATTTCAGTGCAGTTATTTTTCCGCGGTTTGCTAGTGGCCGGAATAACCTACTTTTTAAAACTAGGCCACATTAACAATGGGCTACATATTTACGGTAGTTAACATGGGCCTCCTACGGGCCGTAGAAACAATGGGCCTTCTAAGGGCCGTAGAAACAATGGGCGTTCTAAGGGCTGTAGAAACAATGGGCCTTCTATGGGGCGTAGACACAATGGGCCTTCTACGGGCCGTATCATCAATGGGCCTTCTACGGGCCGTATGATCAGTTGGCCAAACATGGGCCAATAACAGACCACATTATGGCCGTAAATGGGCTAGAGTTGAAATCGCCCGTTCATGGGCCGACCATAACGGGCCGTCATGAATAGGCCATATTTGATGACACTATGAAAACGGCCCAACGTATTAATGGGCCACAAACGGGCCGACTGTAACCACGGGCTGTATTTGGCCCACAAGCAGAAAATGACAGTAATGGGCCGAAAGTAAACGAATGCTGGAAATGAGCCCAAGAATAAATGGACCCTGAGAAGGCCGAAAGATAACATGGGATGGAAATGGCCCAACGAAATAATGGGCCGTTAATGGGTATAAAGTGATACACTCTTCATTACGGGCCAGTTTTACCACGGGTCGTTAATGGGCCGAGGTTTACTAAGGGCCTCATATGGGCCAAAAGACGTCATGGGCCATACATGGGCCGGAAGTTAAAACGGGCTGGAATTATATTGGACGGCCCAAATGACGCTACTGGGCCTAATTCGGATAGGCCGTAAACGGGCCCTGGGTTAGCGGGCTGTAAATAGGCTATATGCGAACAGGCCGTTAGTAGGCTTGTCGTGGGCCGGCCCGCCACCTTTTGACCAAGTCAAACGGGCCGGCCTTTTCACAGGAATGGGCCTCTATTGGGCTGTGCCACGTGTCGACGTATCATAGGCGCTTTGGGTGCAATGAATGGATGACATCTGTCCCAACGGTGAGCCGACACGAGTTTCCTCCAGCCAATGATGATTTTACACGTGGAAAATCCCCATTGGTCGGGGCTGTTAACAGGTTATCGGATCCAAAACCGGACCCGATAGCTTAACGGCGTTCCGTTACGGTGGATCCCACGTGTCGGTCACCCTTGACGAAAGCACTTCTGTGACCCGCGATTTATCGTCATGGAAGTGGACACTTCCGTGATGATAATTTTGGTAATGTCATGGAACACTTCTACGACAGCACATGTATGACTATCTTGATTCTGTCATAAATTTGTCATGGATGTACATGCATGACAGAAAACGTGACCTACTGTGACAAACACGTATCATCACGGAAGTGTATTTTTTTGTAGTGCTCTGATTGTGGGTTATCAAGATCAACAGCAGGTTCAGTTTCTACATCATTATCATTGCTAGGTTGAGCATCAACATGAACATTATCATTAACATTATCACTAGGTTCATGTTCATCACCAGATTGTGTTTCAGCATCAGAAATAGAAATATCATTAGGATTCTCAGGTGTGTCTATAACAGGTTCACTAGAAGCATGCAAAGTCCTATCATTTTTCTTTTTCTTCCTCTTAGAAGGACTAGGTGCATCAATATTATTTCTCTGAGAATCCTGCTCAATTCTCTTAGGGTGACCCTCAGGATACAAAGGTTCCTAAGTCACTTTACCCCCTCTAGTTGCAACTCTAACAGCAAAGTCATTATTCTTACTATTCAATTCATTGAGCAAGTCATTCTGAGCTTTAATTACTTGTTCTACTTGAGTGGAAACCATAGAAGCATGTTTACTAATGATTTTAAGTTCACCTTTAACTCTAGACATATAATCACTCAAGTGTTCAATCATATAAGCATTGCGTTTTAATTCTCTACCAACATAAGCATTGAAGTTTTCTTGTTTGACAATAAAATTATCAAACTCATCTAAGCATTGGCTAGCATACATATAACAAGGAATATCACCTTCATCAAATCTATAGAGAGAATTTACCTTTACTACCTATGTCGGGTTATCAAGACCGTGTGTTTCTTCAACAGGCGGTAAATTAAGACCATGTATTTCTTCAACATGAGGTAAATTCTTGACATCTTCAGCTTTTATACCTTTCTCTTTCATAGATTTCTTTGCCTCTTGCATATCTTCAGGACTGAGAAATAGAACACCCCTTTTCTTCGGAGTTGTCTTAGGAGTTGGTTCGGGAAGTGTCCAATTATTTTCATTAGTCAACATATTATTCAATAGAATTTCAGCTTGATCAACTGTTCTTTCCCTGAAAACACAACCAGCACAACTATCCAGGTGGTCTCTGGAAGCATCGGTTAGTCCATTATAAAAGATATCAAGTATTTCATTTTTCTTAAGAGGATGATCAGGCAAAGCATTAAGTAATTGGAGAAGCCTCCCCCAAGCTTGTGGGACACTCTCTTCTTCAATTTGCACAAAATTATATATTTCCCTTAAAGCAGCTTGTTTCTTATGAGCAGGGAAATATTTAGCAGAGAAGTAATAAATCATATCATGGGGACTACGCACACAACCAGGATCAAGAGAATTAAACCATATCTTAGCATCACCCTTTAATGAGAACGGAAATATTTTAAGGATATAATAGTAGCGAGTTTTCTCATCATTAGTGAATAGGGTGGCTATATCATTTAATTTAGTGAGATGTGCCACAACTGTTTCAGATTCATAGCCATAGAAAGGATCAGATTCAACCAAAGTAATTATATCAGGGTCGACAGAGAATTCATAATCCTTATCAGTAACAAAGATAGGTGAAGTAGCATAAGCAGGATCATATTTCATTCTAGCATTCAGAGTTTTTCGTTTCAGCTTAGCTAATTATTTCTTAAGATCACTTCTATCATTGCAAGCAAGAAAGTCTCTAGCAGTTTCTTCATCCATAACATAACCCTCAGGCACAACAGGCAATTCATAGCTAGGGGGAGAATCTTCATCATCACTTCCATCAATATTATCAGTTTCAATAATTTCATTCTCTCTAGCCCTAGCAAGTTGTTCATCAAGAAATTCACCAAGTGGCACAGTAGTATCAAGCATAGAAGTAGTTTCATCATAACTATCATCCATAGCAGAAGTAGCATCATCAATAACACATATCAGAATTAATAGCAAAAGCAGGTTTAGGTGTCGCAAGCTTACTCAAAACAGAAGGTGAATCAAGTGCAGAGCTAGATGGCAGTTCCTTACCTCCCCTCGTAGTTGTCGGATAAATTTTGGTTTTCTCGTATTTCAAGTTCCTCATAGTGACCAGCGGATATAACTCCCAAGTGACTCAAAGAATAGAGCTATGCTCCCCGGCAACGGCGCCAGAAAATAGTCTTGATAACCCACAAGTATAGGGGATCGCAACAGTTTTCGACGGTAGAGTATTCAACCCAAATTTATTGATTCGACACAAGGGGAGCCAAAGAATATTCTCAAGTATTAGCAGTTGAGTTGTCAATGCAACCACACCTGGATAACTTAATATCTGCAGCAGAGTATTTAGTAGCACAGTAGTATGGAAGTAACGGTAACGGTAGCAAAAGTAATATTTTTGGGTTTTGTAGTGATTGTAACAGTAGCAACAGAAAAGTAAATAAGCGAAGAACAATATGTGAAAAGCTCGTAGGCATTGGATCGGTGATGGAGAATTATGCCGGATACGGTTCATCATGTAACAGTCATAACATCGGGTGACACAGAACTAGCTCCAATTCATCAATGTAATGTAGGCATGTATTCCGAATATAGTCATACGTGCTTTTGGAAAAGAACTTGCATGACATCTTTTGTCCTACCCTCCCGTGGCAGCGGGGTCCTAGCGGAAACTAAGGGATATTAAGGCCTCCTTTTAATAGAGTACCGGACCAAAGCATTGACACATGGTGAATACATGAACTCCTCAAACTACGGTCATCACCGGGAGTGGTCCCGATTATTGTCACTTCGGGGTTGCCGGATCATAACACATAGTAGGTGACTATAGACTTGCAAGATAGGATCAAGAACTCACATATATTCATGAAAACATAATAGGTTCAGATCTGAAATCATGGCACTCGGGCCCTAGTGACAAGCATTAAGCATAGCAAAGTCATAGCAACATCAATCTCAGAACATAGTGGATACTAGGGATCAAACCCTAACAAAACTAACTCGATTACATGATAAATCTCATCCAACCCATCACCGTCCAGCAAGCCTATGATGGAATTACTCACGCACGGCGGTGAGCATCATGAAATTGGTGATGGAGGATGGTTGATGATGACGATGGCGACGGATTCCCCTCTCTGGAGGCTCGAACGGACTCCAGATCCGCCCTCCCAAGAGAGTTTAGGGCTTGGCGGAGGCTCCGTATCGTAAAACGCGATGAATCCTTCTCTCTGATTTTTTTCTCCCCAAGCACGAATATATAGAGTTGGAGTTGAGGTCGGTGGAGCTCCAGGGGTCCCACGTGGCAGGGGGGCACGCTCTGGGGGGCAGGCGCGGCTCCCACCCTCGTGGACAGGGTGTGGGCCCCCTGGCCTTGATTCTTTCGCCAATATTTTTTATTATTTCCAAAAATAATCTCCGTGAAGTTTCAAGTCATTCCGAGAACTTTTGTTTCTGCACAAAGATAACACCATGGCAATTCTGCTGAAAACAGCGTCAGTCCGGGTTAGTTCCATTCAAATGATGCAAGTTAGAGTCCAAAACAAGGGCAAAAGTGTTTGGAAAAGTAGATACGACGGAGACGTATCAAGTCTCCCCTTCACCGGTAGGGTGGTCAAGGTCGAGGTCCTTAAATCCCTCCGTTATTTTGTCCACCGTCACCCTAGCATATCCTTCTGGAATTGGACGGCAGTGAAAAGTTGCGTCGGATTCAGGAGGTCGAATAGAGCCGACAGCCGCCTTGACTTTGAAGTTCTGCCATTGCGTCATAAGGTGGCAATGTTGAGACTCTGTGATACCATCCACGGGGTAGCTAGCAAGAAACGTGAAGACAGGCTCCAGCTGAAGCAGCTCGGTGGAAGGCACGCTGCTTCTACGCTGAGATGGCAGGGTAGCTTCAGGGGTAGCTTCGGCAGGTCGCTTGCTGCGAACTGCTTCTCGTTCCTCTAGCCCTTGTACCCTTGCGTGCAGCGCCTGGAGTTGGGTCTGCTCCACTTTCTTCCTCCTCTCCTGGCATTTGTAACCGCCTGCGTCCGGAAACCCAGCCTCCACGGAATGGAGCCTGGCGTGCCTCGTGTCCGTCCAGGGTGCTCAAGATTCCCGAGGGTCATTGTGAGCTCGTCGTTCTCTCTGTCTGGAACGAACGTCCCTTGCTGCGCTGCATCGATATACTGCTGAAGCTTCTTGACGGGTATGTTAAGTTGGTCGTTCGTCCAAACGCACTTCCCTGATACAGGGTCCAAGGTTCCACCAACCCCGAAGAACCAAGTCCGGCAACAGTCGGGCCAGTTCAATGTCTCTGGTTCGACCCCTTTATGAATCAGGTCATTCTCAGCCTTGGCCCACAACGGCCGGGCTTTGAGGTAGCCCCCCTGACCCCGTGCGATGGTGAAGCTGCTTCTTCGCAGCATTTTTCTTGTTTGTCGCTGACATCTTCTTACTCTTGTCCGATGTCTTGTGGGCCACAAATGCGGGCCAGTGATCTCTGATCTTCTCATACCGGCCGATGAATTCTGGTGTCTTTTCTAGGTCGACAAACGATGTTTTCAGCTCATTCTTCCACCTCCTGAATAGTTCTGCCATCTTCTTAAGAGCATGAGACTTGATCAATTGCTCTTTAACTGGCTTCTCCGGATCCTCCTCTGGCGGTAGGGTGAAATTTCCCTTCAGCGCGGTCCAAAGATCATCTTTCTGCATATCGTTGACATAAGACACCTCAGGGTCTTCCTTCTTAGGCTTAAACCATTGGTGGATGCTGATCGGGATCTTGTCCCTAACAAGAACCCCGCACTGAGCAGAAAATGCTTCCTTGGTCCAGATGGGTTCAATCGGTTGGCCATTGCGCGCGATTGAGTGATCTCAAACCTTTCATCCGAGCGCAACTTTTTCTTCGGGCCTCATTTCTTTACCGAAGTTGTGCTCGATTCGGAGGGCTAGAAAAAAGAAGAAAGACGAGAGTTAATTAATATGTGTACATACCAAAACAATGAATGCATCAATTAGCTAGTCAGCACAGGCTTAATTAATATATATACCTGGCCGAACTTTGTTCGGTCACCGGAGCCGTCATCACGATCTCCTTCTTGCACTGGCATTCGGTCACCAGAGCCATCATAATCATGTCTTTCCTCCTCCATTGTTCGATCACCGTAGCCTGCTTCTACACCCTGTCCTTCCAGACCATCATTGTCGTTAAGATACGACAAGACATCAGCTCGGGCTAAGATTATGTCCCCCAACACCTCTTCTGCTGCCTCGTCTCATCCGTGCTCCATTGTTTCTGCAAATATTACAACATGGCAATTATTATACAAACATGACAGCAGGTCGATATATTAGTGGCAAACGTAGACCTAGATACCTAATCACAACAAGGAATCATATTAGTGGCCTTGACGCTTCTCTAGGGTTTGGGGTGGCCTCGGCAACGCTTCAGGGATCGGGGTGGCCTCGACGACAACGCTCGGTGATCCTCGACCCTCGAACCCTCGGCCCCTCGACGACCCTTGAACCCTCGACCCCTCGCCCCTCGAACCCTCGACGCACTACTAGGAAAAGGCTAATTAGTGGCGCACCTGTTTTTGCCATTAATGGCGCACTACAGGTGCGCCACTATTATCATGCCACTAGTAACAAATACTAATGGCTCACTATAGGTGCGCCATTACTATTTGTGATAGTAATGGCGCACCTAAAGTGCGCCATTAGTATGCGTAGAAGTGCGTCATTACTATCTGACTTAGTAATGGCGCACCACGCCATTACTAACATTTTTTTTCAATTTTGTTTTCAGGAAAAAAAATTAATTTTTTTTCAAATTTTTTTCGCTTTTTTCTTAATCTCGGGTCACTATGGCTTAATCTCGGGTCAATATGCTTAATCTCAAGTCAAATCACACTAAGTGGTCAAACTTCCCGGAAGGTCAGCCATCCTCACGCTACTCCAGCCCGAGCACGCTTAACTTCGCAGTTCTATCCAACCCCAGCACCACCTCACTTAACAGGCACTTGTTGATATATCTATCATATCAATCCTATTAAACCTTGTTGATGTTTAGAACTTTGTTCATGTTCATGAGTGTGATGAAATTTTGAAAAAATATTTCAAACTTCCCGGTCATATTACGTATCATATTTTGAAAAACATTTCAGAAAAAAAATCGAAACCAAATTTTTTTTCTGTTACTAGTGGCGCACCTAGCAAATGGTGCGCCACTAGTAAGTTTGAATTATTTTCCATTTTCCCCCCTCTAGATCTTAAAAGCCCCGTATCTTTCATTCTGTTAGGTTTTTGGGGATTCTGAAAATCTTGAACGACAATCCCCAGTTCAATTCGGATGTAACTTTTCGAGTAGATGATTTTTCATATAAAAAACTTTTTAATCCGAGTTCATATGCAAAAGTTATGTCCATTTTACTAAATTCTAGAGAGATTTTGTAAATAAAGTCAAAATTCATATTTGTAAATTTTCCCAACAACTAGACCACATATCACGTGGGAAACTTATTTTCTTTTATTTTTTTGACATTTCCATCATTTTATTTTATTTTAAAAAAAAACTGAAAAGGCGGTCCACCGGGGGGGAGG
Organism: Triticum aestivum; assembly: GCF_018294505.1. Lineage (NCBI taxonomy): Eukaryota > Viridiplantae > Streptophyta > Magnoliopsida > Poales > Poaceae > Triticum > Triticum aestivum. Next base: position 559,927,608 of record NC_057814.1, read on the forward strand.
GGGTGCATTTGGTCAAAGCTACCAATGTCCATTTTACTAGTTTTGCAACAAAAATAAAAAAATAATTGTTAGTAGTGGCGCACCGTGGGCGCACTATACCCTGGTGCGCTATTACTAGTTTTGAAAAAAAGTAAAAAAATGTTAGTAGTGGCGCACAGAGTGTGTGGTGCGCCATTACTAGTTTTAACTAGTAATGGCGCACTGCGCCATGGTGCGCCATTAATAGTTTTGGAAAAATAAAAATATAAAATTTGCTAGTAATGGCGCACCGTGTGTCTGGTGCGCCATTAGTAATGAGGACAATAATGGCGCACCTGTATCTGGTGCGCAGTGGCGCACCACATACATGGTGCGCCATTAATGTCCATATTAGCTATAGCCCTTTTCCTAGTAGTGCTCGACCCTCGGTGACCTCTACCCTAGTTCCCGACCCTCGCCCCTCGAACCCTCAGCGACCCTCGACCCCCCCCCTCATGTCGAAGTTATTGGGGAGGGGGTATATCGACCCCCCCTCATGTCGAAGTTATCGGGGAGGGGGTATATCGACAACGACATACCCGATAAAAAATAAGAAGAGGAAGAAGAAGAAGAAAAAAAGAAGAGAAGAAGAAAGGAATAGAGGAGGAGATCAAAGAAAAAAAAGAAGAAAAAAAAGGAGAAGAAGAAAGGAATAGAGGAGGAGAAGAAAATTCTATTTTTTTTTCTTCTCCTCCTCTATTCCTTTCTTCTTCTCCTCTTTTTTTCTTCTTTTTTCCTCTTCTTATTTTTTTCTCCTCTTCTTCCTCTCCTCTTCTTCTCCTTCTTCTTCTCTTTCTTCCTCTTCTAATTTTCCTTTTTCCTCTCCTCTTCTTTTTCTTCTTCTTCCTTCTTCCTTCTTCCTAGATAAAACTTTTCTAAAAATGTAACTTTTGCATATATAGAAGTTTTTTTTCTTCCTTCTTCCTTCGTCCTTCTTCCTAGCTAGATATATAAAACTTTTTTAAAAATGTAACTTTTGCATTTATAAAACTTTTTCTTCTTCTTCCTTCCTTCTCTTCCTTCTTCCTAAATATATATAACTTTTCTAAAAATGAAACTAACCTAAAATGCACTAAATCAGAGAACATACATAGATAAAACTTTTCTAAAAAACTATCTTTTGCATACATGAACATATATACACAGAGAACATACATACATATATACATTTTTATAAAAATGCAAAAAACAAATCATCATATATATATGAACAAAAAATCTGAAAAAAAGGACATATAATCAGATATACACACATACATATACTCACACATATACATATAATCTGGAAAAAAACATCATATATATGTGGAAAAACAGGGAGGAGAGGACAGGGGAAGGGGGGCGGCGCCGGCCTGACCAAGAAGAGGTGCGGCGTGGTCGGGGCAGGGGCAGAGGCACGACATCGGTGTAGAGGGTGGCGACGGCGGCGTGGT
>NC_057814.1:559929337-559930248 GCF_018294505.1 Triticum aestivum
CGCGCGGCGTGGTCGGGGGGCAGGGGCGACAGCGGTGTGGTCAGGGCGGGGCAACGGCGGCATGGTCAGGGTGGGCCGACGGTGGCGTGGTCGGGGCTGGGGCGGCGGCGTCGACGGGGCAGAGGACGGCGACGGCGTCGACGGGGCGAGCTCAGGCAGCCTGGCGGCATCGTCGGAGGGATCAAAGAACTGACAAAATTTTCACAAGTGCTGGCTTATATATCAAAGGCTTTAGTCCCGGGTCGTGGCAGCAACCGGGACCAATGCCCCCTTTAGTCTCGGTTGGTGCCACCAACCGGGACCAAAGGTCTCTTTTCAGCAACCCAAAGGTCGGGAAGCAGAGGCCTTTGGTCCCGGTTGGTGGCTCCAACCGGGACTAAAGGGGGGCATTGGTCCCGGTTGGTGCCATGGACCGGGACCAAAGGGTGGCATTGGTCCCGGTTCATGCCACCAACCGGGACTAATGGCCTTGCACAGCGGCGTGGTGGTGGGAGTTTTGTCCCACCTCGCTAGTTGAGAGCGCCCCGCACCTGTTTATAAGTTCCGCTGTCTCTTCCCTCTCGAACTCCTCTCAGATGCAGGCCTATGGGCCTAATATGACACTGCTATGCCTGTGGGCCTGCTAGGCCTTCCACGGGCCTAAATCCTGGCCCAACTAGCTAGGTTTCTAGTCGTATTCACGCCGTGGTGGCCCAGTAGGTGGCATTTTTTTATTCCAGTTTATTTGTTTTCTTTGTTGCTTTATTTTTTTATTTTGTTTCTATTTACAACAAAATAGTTATTGTTGCTATTTTTATTAATTTTATTAAAGTTTATTTATTTTATTTTATTAAAGTTTATTTTATTTTATTTTGTTTCTACTTCTTTATTTTATTAAAGTTTATTTTATTTTATTTTGTTTCTACCTACTT
>NC_057814.1:559930442-559947678 GCF_018294505.1 Triticum aestivum
TTATACTTATTTATTTTATTTTGTTTCTACTTATTTATTTTATTTTATGATAATTTTTTTTGCTATTAAAGTTTCTAACAAAAAAAGTTATTTTCTAAAATTCTTTTTACTTTTAATGTTTTGAACAGAAAATACTTTGATAATTATTTTATGATAATGAACTCTGAAAAGCTTGAAAGTTGGCATTTACTGATTTTTCATGCATTTACTGATTTTTTGAGCTATAAGACCCTGAAATTGAAAAGCATTTCAAATGAACTCTGAAAAGGTTGAAAGTTGGCATTGTATCATCATTTCACCCACATAGCATGTGCAAAAAAGTTGAGAGGGTTATGGAAAAACTAGATGCACTTCGTGTACAAAACGGACAATCTCTTTCGAAGTATCAGGGTTTCATACGGAAACTCATCTGTTACAAAGGGATTTCATTTTTTTGAACTTATTTGAACTCCAGACTTTTTGTGTGTTCAAAATGCACCATTCAAAGCCACATCATCAATTTTCAACCCTTTCTGACTTCATTTGTTATGTTTCATGCATTTACTGATTTTTTTCAGCTATAAGACCCTGAAATTCAAAAGAATTCAAATGAACTCTGAAAAGGTTGAAAGTTGGCATGGTATCATCATTTCACCCACATAGCATGTGCAAAAAAGTTGAGAGGGTTACGACAAAAACTAGATGCACTTCGTGTACAAAACGGACAATCTCTTTCGAAGTATCAGGGTTTCATACGAAAACTCATCTGTTACAAAAGGATTTCATTTTTTTGAACTTATTTGAACTCCAGACTTTTTGTGTGTTCAAAATGCACCATTCAAAGCCACATCATCAATTTTCAACCCTTTCTGACTTCATTTGTTATTTTTCATGCATTTACTGATTTTTTTTTGAGCTATAAGACTCTGAAATTCAAAAGCATTTCAAATGAACTCTGAAAATGTTGATAGTTGGCATGGTATCATTATTTCACCCACATAGCATGTGCAAAAAATTTGAGAGGGTTACGGCAAAAACTAGATGCACTTGGTGTACAAAACAGACAATCTCTTTCGAAGTATCAGGGTTTCATATGGAAACTCATCTGTGACAAAGGGATTTCATTTTTTTGAACTTATTTGAACTCCAGACTTTTTGTGTGTTCAAAATGCACCATTCAAAGCCACATCATCAATTTTCAACCCTTTCTGACTTCATTTGTTATTTTTCATGCATTTACTGATTTTTTGAGCTAAATGACCTTGAAATTGAAAAGCACTACAAATGAACTCTGAAAAGGTTGAAAGTTGGCATGGTATCATCATTTCACCCACATAGAATGTGGTAAAAAATTTAGAGGGTTACGGGAAAAACTGGATGCACTGCGTGCATTATATATAATTATGTGTGTCAAAAACCATTACAGATTCACATGGACAGATAAGTGACCAAATTAATAGAAGTTCATCATCACATTAAAAACAAAGTACATACATAGTTCTGATTGAACAACATATAGCTCTCCAGAGCATCTAGTTAAACCATACATTAAAACTATGTAAAACCTTTCAATGCAACAACAAATGCGATCATAATCACAATCAAGGTAACAATTGATCCAACGGCATAATGATACCAAGCCTCGGTATGAATGGCATATTTTCTAATCTTTCTAATCTTCAACCGCATTGCATCCATCTTGATCTTGTGATTATCGACGATATCTGCAACATGCAACTCCAATATCATCTTCTCCTCCTCAATTTTTTTTATTTTTTCCTTCAAGTAATTGTTTTCTTCTTCAACTAAATTTAACGTCTCGACAATAGGGTCGGTTGGAATTTCCGGTTCAACTACCTCCTACATAAATAAAATCTATGTCACATTGGTCGGCATAATTGTCATAAACAATAAATGAACCAAATAGTTATAAAAAGATAATATATACCACATCCGAATCATAGACAGGACGAGGGCCGACGGGGGCGGATACCAGAACCATCGCACTATACAATAAGAAGCAATAATAAAAGTAAGAAAATTATACAAGTATCTATCTAAAGTAAGAATATTTTTTCTTTCAGAAAGAAGATAAGAACAAGAGGCTCACCACGGTGGTGCCGGCGACGAGATCGGCGCGAGCGATTGACGGCGGTGAAGACGGGGATGGGACGTGACGGACCGCTAAACCTATGCAAATCTCGGGGGAAATGGAGCTTGGAGGTCGAGCTTTGAGAGGAGAAAGCTTAACTAGTGTGGCTCGGGCATTTCAACGAACACCTCATGTGCATAGGAGGTGAGCTAGAGCACCCAAATGCCCTCCCCTCGCCGGCCAGAAAAAACAAAGCACTGTGGAGTGCTCTGCTGCGGCGATGGGGTATATATAGGCAACTCATTTGTCCCAGTTCGTGGCTGGAACCGGGACTAAAGCTCCCCCTTTTGTCCCGGTTCGAGCCACGAACCGGGACCAATGTATGTGGGCCAGGAGCGAGGCCCATTGGTCCCGATTCATGCCAGGAACCGGGACAAATGGATCCAGACGAACTGGGACCAATGCCCACGAGGCCCTGGCCGGCCCCCTTGGCTCACGAACCGGGACGTATGCCCCCCATGGGTCCCGGTTCGTGACTGAACCGGGACTAATGGGCTGGCTAGGCCCGAACCAAAGCCATGTTTTCTACTAGTGTGCTAAGGCCCCATAAGACTAGCGCACCAGAACAGCAACCGCCGCCGATGAAGAGGCGTCTAGATTGGAAGGATCCAACCATTAGACACATAGACTAACGAAGACCGGATCCAAATGGACCCACCGAAGACAAATGCCAACCAGATCCCACGAGATCTGCCGGAGACACACCTCCACACACCCTCCGACAATGCTAGAAACGTCGCCGAGACGAGGGCTAGGCGGGAACGACCTTATTCTATCTTCAAAAAGTCGCCTCTGCCTCGTCTTTCTGAGCATGGCACAAACCCTAACAAAACTCTAAAAAATATAACGGAGCCCTCCCACCGGCAAAGGCCGGGATCCACCGCGCCCCATGACCCAAGGACTATAGGAGACGAGGCAGACCGACGGCGACGCCGGCGAGAGGCAGAGAAACCCTAACTCAAGGTTGTAGGAGGCAGCAGCGAAGGGGTATCATTTGGACGCTTGAGTTTTACATATGTTTTGTTGTAGCTCTCCTAGGAATCATCTCTCCTGAGTTTTGAATTTCTACATTTCCCGAACAGTACGATATAATGTATCTTTCTTTGTCTTGTATCGATGAGCACAGGAACCTGCCTCTCGAAAAACGAAAACACGTGCTCTTTTTTTGGTTCAACGAAAACACGTGCTCACTACCATCGTTGAGGGAGTTATTTACCCAAAACCACCACACTTGAGGCTAGGGTAACAACTTGGTACTACATTTGTGCCAGGGCACAAAAACCACCGTAAATGCGCCTAATATGTAACGCGGAGCACTGATGCTCGAATTTGGTCGCGAAAATAGCGGATCTGACTGATAGGGCCCACCTGTCAGGCTGATGTGGCATGCCTACATGGATAAATTTGCTGAGGTGGCCGAAGGCCCCATCTGTCAGCCTTTCATCGATTCCTCCCCTCTCTCCCCCAGTCACCTTCTTCTCCACCAACCCGACACAGCCAGCCAAATCCTGCGCCACCGCCGGAGACTTACCCCGGCAAGCCACCCCACCCCGGCGAGCCTCCCCGCTGCCCCAGCCACTGGCCTGTGTGGATTCAATCCCAGACACACCTCCAGCCCTTGTTCCGCCTGGATTTGGTGAGGATCCTCCCCGTCGCCCAAACTGTGGTGGATCTTGTCGGAGCTCAGGGTGTGGCAGCTGAACCTTGCGCGAGGCTACAGGGACTTAGGGAGGTGCATGCGAGCCGCGGTGCGCTCACGCAGTGCGGACGGCAAGATTTGGAGGCAGCGCAAATCGCGGCTTCGCCGTCAATGGCGGATGGCGGGCGGTTATTCGCGTATAGCCATGCTAAACGAAGTGTGGCTTCGATTGGATGCCATCTAGAGCTTCGTGAGGAAGCAGAGGATCCGAGGAAGCTCGTAATCCCGTACAAACCAGAGAGCCCCTAACCGATTCGCTCCTCCAAATGTAGTTTTTCTTTTAGAATATATCCAGAAGAAGTCGTTGGGGGGCTGACAGCGGGACCCGACATCCACCTCAGCTATTTGAACACGTAGACATGCCACATCGGCCTGACATATGGCACTAGTAGAAAAACGACCTTACGTGAGACACATTAGTCCCGGTTTGATTTTGGCCCAGTACTAATGGTACCATTAGTCCCGGTTCGAATGGCTATGCATTAGTCAAACCGGGACTACAGGTTAGACCATTAGTACTAAAGGGCAATTATCAAACTCTACCCCCCCCCCACCCCGCGGTATCGCCTTTTCAGTTTTGAAAAAACCCAAAAGAAAATGATAAAAACTTCAAAAATTAAAATCCTTCGAGATGTAGTTATATTACTACATCTAATAGTTAGGGAAATTAAAAAATATAAATTTCGACATGTTTTGCAAAAAAGTGTTATGAAAAAGTAAAACGACTATATCTTTTGCATACGATGTCGAAAAAAATGTATAATATATCAAAATGTTCAGCACGAAAATCCGCATCCGATTTTGACGGCCATATGTCGTTTTGCAAATTTTTAGAATCCTCAAATTCTAAAAGGAAAAAAGTTATGCTTAATTTTTATTTTTTTGAATTTTGGTTAAATTTGGTCAAACTGTGGTCAAACTACTTATTCAAGAAATATTAGTGTGACTAAATAATTATTCAAGAATATTAGTGTTAGTAAATAATTATTTCAGTTTTTTTGAATTTTGGTCAAATCTGGTCAAACTACTTATTCAAGAAATATTAGTGTTACTATATAATTATTGTATTTTAGAATAATAGTTTCAAACTCAAACAGTGAAACGTGTGACTTCATACTCAAGCTAAACTCCTGGGGGTTAATAGGATTGACAGCTTACTATTGTCAGGAAAACAACAAGTGCTGACTCGGAAACTAGGGGGAATAGAACTCGGAAGTTAAGCGTGCTTAGGCTGGAGCAGTGAGAGGATGGGTGACCGGACGAGAAGTTAGACGATTTGGAATGAGTGGTGTATACTTGAGCAGTTATGAGGGGTGATTAGAGACTAAATCATCAAATAATTCAGAAAATTGAAATTAGAAAAAAAATCAATTTTTTCCAAAGAATTAAAAAAATTTAAAATAAAAATCCTTTAGTCCCGGTTGGTGTTACCAACCGGGACTAAAGGTCCCCCAGACCACGGCGCGGGCTTGTGCCACGTGGTGGGCCTTTGGCCCCGGTTCGTGTTGAACCGGGACGAAGGGGGGTACCTTTAGTCCCCACCCTATACTAGCTTAGCCCGCGCGGCGACACGCTGCGCCTGTCAGTAAGTCGCTACTATATAGACTATGGTCCAAGCAATAAAGTAATAAATAATTATTCGCCATCAATTAAAAATATTGAAGATGACCAAGAAGTAGATTTATTACAACAATGCAACTGCATGGGCACAAACAAAACGATTAACACTGGCACACCTCTAATAAGAACTACTTATTAAAACCATATACAGCTCACGCTACATAGTGGACTGTATAGGGGGATACAAATGTACCGTAATAAGAAGTCGCAAGCGGGTTTCGCTGGATTAGATCACCCTGGTATAACCTCCTGCAGGATTAATTAGTTCCTATAATAAAGTGGTACAAAGCTTTTGCAAATTCTTGGACACGCCTGACAGGTGGTTTTGCTCCTGTGCATGTGGTAATAGGATCTTCACTATGTGGACGTTGAGGATGTTGCATGTGAAGTGGCAACACATGTGAGCAGTTGTTGCATATTTTTGCAAAAATCTATGTTTGTCTTGTGAACTCATTCTGCTGAGTAGGTACTTGATGATGGGCCATGTTAAATTGCCACTACTTGGTTTGTGCCTTCTCTTGTGCCATAAATAGTCTTTCCTTTGTGACTTCAAGTGCATAGTAGTTGTGGTCATTGATGGAAATGTTGTAATCTGCACAAATGCAGTCCATAGCAACTTGTGCTACCTTTTTCTTTCGCTTCATCTTTTGTCTCGGCTGGTTCTCCTTCAAATGTCATTGAAGATTCCCTATGGTTGTCTTGTTTATGTGGTAGGCCTATCAGTACATATGCTTGCGCCATGGCTCCATGATGATACCAGTGAGTATAGCCCTGTATTTGCCAGTTGCCAAACTTAGTGCTTGATACGTCTCCAACGTATCTACAATTTATGAAGTATTCATGCTATTATATTATATGTTTTGGATGTTTATGGGCTTTATTAAACACTTTTATATTATTTTTGGGACTAACCTATTAACCCAGAGCCCAGTGCCAGTTCATGTTTTTCCCTTGTTTCAGTGTTTCGCAGAAAAGGAATATCAAACGGAGTCCAAATGGAATGAAACCTTCGGGAGCGTAATTTTTAGAATGAACGTGATCCAGGAGACTTGGAGTTGAAGTCAAGGATGCTTCGAGGAGGCCACGAGGCAGGGAGGCGCGCCTGCCCCCTGGGCGCGCCCCCACCCTCGTGGGCCCCTCGTGGCTCCCCTGACCGACTTCCTTCGCCTATATATATCCATATACCCTAAAAACATCAGGGAGCAGAATATATCGGGAGTTCCGCCGCCGCAAGCCTCTGTAGCTACCAAAAACCAATCGGGACCCTGTTCCGGCACCTTGCCGGAGGGGGGGGGGATCCCTCACCGGTGGCCATCTTCATCATTCCAGCGCTCTCCATGACAAGGAGGGAGTAGTTCACCCTCGGGGCTGAGGGTATGTACCAGTAGCTATGTGTTTGATCTCTCTCTCTCTCTCGTGTTCTTGAGTTGGCACGATCTTGATGTATCGCGAGCTTTGCTACTATAGTTGGATCTTATGATGTTTCTCCCCCTCTACTCTCTTATAATGGATTGAGTTTCCCTTTGAAGTTATCTTGTCGGATTGAGTCTTTAAGGATTTGAGAACACTTGATGTATGTCTTGCCGTGCTTATCTGTGGTGACAATGGGATATCACGTGATCCACTTGATGTATGTTTTGGTGATCAACTTGCGGGTTCCGCCCATGAACCTATGCATAGGGGTTGGCACATGTATTCGTCTTGACTTTCCGGTAGAAACTTTGGGGCACCCTTTGAAGTACTTTGTGTTAGTTGAATAGATGAATCTGAGATTGTGTGATGCATATCGTATACATCATACCCATGGATACTTGAGGTGACATTGGAGTATCTAGGTGACATTAGGGTTTTGGTTGATTTGTGTCTTAAGGTGTTATTCTAGTACAAACTCTATGATAGGTTGAACGGAAAGAATAGCGTCGTGTTATTTTACTGCGGACTCTTGAATAGATCGAGCAAAAAGAATAACTTTGAGGTGGTTTCGTACCCTACCATAATCTCTTCGTTTGTTCTCCTCTATTAGTGACTTTGGAGTGGCTCTTTGTTGCATGTTGAGGGATAGTTATATGATCCAATTATGTTATTATTGTTGAGAGAACTTGCACTAGTGAAAGTATGAACCCTAGGCCTTGTTTCAACGCATTGCAATACCGTTTGTGCTCACTTTTATCATTTGCTACCTTGTTGTTTTTATATTTTCAGATTACAAAAACCTATATCTACCATCCATATTGCACTTGTATCACCATCTCTTCGCCGAACTAGTGCACCTATACAATTTACCATTGTATTGGGTGTGTTGGGGACACAAGAGACTCTTTGTTATTTGGTTGCAGGGTTGTTTGAGAGAGACCATCTTCATCCTACGCCTCCCACGGATTGATAAACCTTAGGTCATACACTTGAGGGAAATTTGCTACTGTCCTACAAACCTCTGCACTTGGAGGCCCAACAACGTCTACAAGAAGAAGGTTGTGAAGTAGACATCAGTGCTTCAAAAATTGGACGTCTTGAAATGTATAATATCAAGTTCTCCTGCTGTATATAAAAATATTATACATAATATTTCGTTTAGTCACAAGAGAAGAAAGAACATAAAATATTGGATAAGAGTGAGGGCTTAGCGAACTTTTTGCATTGGAGTGATTGAAGTGGGGACGATCTTCTAAGGACCTTAGTGCTAGGTGCTTGCCTTTCTTCTTGACTTGCTTTCTTATGGAGAATGCTCTCTCGGGACAGTAAGCTCCATCCATTGTATCATGTTTAAGTGTGTGTGAACTGTGACTTTCTTTGGTGGTGTGTGAACAGTTATATACTATATAGTGGGTACGAAAATGGATGAGTCATCATTGTAGATGAAGTGGTATAGAGCTTTTGCAAATTATTGCAAGCGACCTTGTGGTTGGTTAGCACCGATGTATGAGATTATTGGATCTTCAGTTTGTATGTGTTGAAGATAGATATGCAACGGTGTATGACGTTTGAAAATTATTGCATATCTTTGGCGGGATCTTAGCATTTCATGTGAACTCATTTTGCTGGACGGTTATCTGCAGAGTAAATAAAAACGGAGTGAGTACATGATTGTGAGATTTTGAAACTGCATGCATGTGGTTATTCTTTACTATTTTATTTTATTCTCGAAACAATATGGTTTTTTGTCCTATGTTTCTTTCTCATGCAGTAATTATTGATGGTTCGTACTAATTCAGGTCCTGGGCGTAGGTCGTCCATTTTTTTTTAATGTAGCATGAGCCATGCAGCAGTGGTAGGTGGTGTGATGTGACTACGTGCATGCACGAATGATTGATCAGATGTTCCGTTTGGTTTGTGCATGCAGCCACGCTGTATCAAAGGTATCTAACTGTTTTATAAATTTATTGGCAAAAATACTGTTTTATAAACTGTTGCGTCTAATTTTTTTTTCATTTAGTCCATGTAGGTAGTCATGCATGTTGTATTAAGACAAAAACATGGTGGACAGAACTCCATGGATTGCTGCCAAAACATAGAGCTCCATGGAGAAATTGCAAATCAGAAGATTGTGAATAGATCTCTGTTCATGTAAAAATAGCCACATCCTGCAGCAGCATCAACTTAAACTTCACATCAAATCGACAGAAAGATATCGTCTGAACTTCAATTATAACCGCGGAAAAGCTATGCTCACTCTTCCCTAAAAAAACTATGCTCACTCTAGCAAAAGGAAAAAAAAAGTTCAGAGCTGTACATATTGACCTTGCTCTACAGTATTCAGCTGTCCACGGCAAGGCGAGCTCAAGTTCGGAGTTTTGATGCAGCCGCACGAGTCTTGGTGGGCCATTATTCTGCCATATCATTGGTAATGGAGGCCGTCACGGCCGGCCGACGCCGCCTGCGCTTCTCCACCGCGGCTTGTGTCGACTGGCCACCGGCGGCAAACTTTCGCGTGATAAAAAGTGCACGCACGGCACTCTAGCTCACTCCACATTCTCCGCTAGCCTCCCTCCTTACTGTATTCTACTCTACTGCAGAACAAGTCCAACGCAAGCAGAGGAGAGCTAGCTAGAATGAGGACTGAAGTGTGACACGCTCTCGCTGCATTGCTGCAAGATGCCACTGCCGGGCTCCTGAGCGATCGAGCACGATAGAAGTGATCGTGCTCCAGTAGACAGGGCGTCCTACTACATCCCGAACCGAGATCGAGGCCCCGCCAAGGGGATTCACAAGCGCCTGGACAGCCCGTTCCCACACAGCCCGCAGCCGAATGACATCATCTTCGACGTCGTCACCGTGTCCGCCGCCGCCAACCTGTTCGACGGGTTCAGGGGGGCGATGCCGGAGCTGAAGCTGCAGCTGCAGCCGATACTCGTCAGGCCCACGGACGGCGCCGCAAAGAAGGTTGACGGGGAGGATGAGGCTTTGGTAGCGGCAGCGCGTCGCAGACGGCCAGGGAGAGGCGGCAGCGGCTACACATGAAGCCAAGCGGCGGGATGAAGGGAGAGATGCGCAGACTCTGGAAATGACCAGCGTGCCGCAAGCCCTCAAGGCCTCAACGCCGCCAAGCACCACCGCGCCCTCGTTGGCGCGTTCCGGGCTTCCGGCACGCCTGGCTCAAATACCGGCGTGAAAGGCCATTAGACGCAGAGGAGCGTAATGCTTCCAGCACCAGGTCGTCGGTGGTCGTGGAGTCCGGGATGTTCTCATCGAAGGGCAGCTCCACCTGCCCACGCCTATCCCCAGGCAAGCCACGGCTGCGCCGCCGCAACATCAGTAGCAGTCGAACCCCACGATGACGTCCATTTCCGGCTCCACCCGCTCCTCCGCCGTGTGGCCACGGTCGAAACTCGAAACCACCCGACCGCATGGCTTCCTCTCCGACCCGGCGCCCCAGCCCCATCAGCCTAACCCTTGCGCACGCGCACCAGGAGAATCCGCTGCTGCCAAAAGAAGCTCGTCGCGCGCATGCTTCGGGCATCCAACAGCACTTCCGCCTCGCGGCGTTCCTGCACACTACGCCAGCTCAAGGACCTCACGATGCTCCGCTCGAAAAGCTGTGTGTCCCCAGGCGTCCTCTTCGGCTCCAGCCGCTGCCGCTGCAAAGGCCCTCGTCGTCATCTCGGATGCCAGCATGGGAAGAGGACGAAGAGCCGCGACAAAACTTCTCCATGGCCTGAGCGCCAACCGCAGCAGCAGAGTAGAAGAAGATGCAGGTACGGGGACGATGAGACGGCGACGCCACTGTCGCCCAAGGAGAGGAGATGAGGGATAAGGGAAACGGAGCTCAACCGTGGGGCGGAGAGGGCTGTGGCAAGGTGAGGCAGAAGGAGGAGAAGAGCCTATTTATAGTCTTGTAGGGCGGTGGAGCGGTGGCGTTGGAATTGGTGGGATCCTTCTTAAAACATCCAGCGCTACCGATTTCAGCGGTGACCGACTATAAAATGACCCAAACTGATGACACGTAGACAAGATCAGATGCAGATCACATCCACTACCGCATGCGCGGAACTGCCAGACCAATCCGACGTAGTCAAATCAAATCTGATCTACGCAGCGCACATGGGAGCAGAAGGAATGTCATGCTAACCCACCGCTTGTCACCATCTCAAACACGGACCACAAAAGAAATCTCGGGCGGCGAAGTCAACGGGCCCACAGGCAACTAAATTTGCTAGGCACACCAACACAATTGTTACACATGTTAAGAAAATTTTGAAAGACCATCTACATCCACCGCGTAATTCTACACGGCCATCTCCCAAACAAATACACGTGCCCTCAACCAGTTTACCAAGTAGTCATTTTCAGCCAAGTGGTGAAACCTCGAAGCGAAAACATTCCCGGAAATAAGGGTTTGGTTATTGAAAATACGATCATCGTCGTATATAGGTACCTCGAGGGCTCCGTCTCGTGCTCGTCTGCCATTCTCCACCTCCAGTTGCTGCCACCTACCAACCACCTCGAGGGCTCCGTCTCACGGTCATCTGCCATTCATTCTCGATCTCCCTAGTTGCTACCATCTACTGCCCTAGCGACATGTCCAACGCTTTTGCTTCCTCCAACGGTGCCGGCGGCGGCGTGACCGCGTCGGCCATCGTTGCCCCGGTCGTCGGGTCCGGCTCGCACATCCTCCGCATCGACGGCTACTCCTGCACAAAGGGGATCGGCAACGGCACACACATCGCGTCGGAGACGTTCGCCGCCGCAGGGCACCGCTGGTGTCTGCACTACTACCCCGACAGTCCGAACCGCCACGGCTCCGGTGAGATATGCATCTTTCTGAAGCTTGTTGATGCTGATGCCAATGAAGTGAAAGCCAAATACACGATTAGTCTGCTCGACCATGATGGGACTCCAAGGCCGCAGCACATCCATGCGGGCGAGAATACCTATTCGAGCAGAGACGCTTCGACGTCGGGGGTTGGTCTCATCGAGAGGAGCGAGCTGGAAGGATGTGGTTATCTGAAGGACGACGCTTTCGTTATCAGGTGCGATATCATCGTGGTGAAGGAGATCTTCACCAAGGCCATCCCGGTCTCCGAAGTTTTTCGTCCCGTCATGAAACGGGAGATGTGAAACGGCCGACGAGGGGATGGGTTTGGTTCTTGAAGTCGCCGGAGATCAGGACTCGCTTGTCCATGTCCGCGCGCGTGCCATCTGATGAGTGCCGATGCTGAGTGCCTTTCAGGATTACTTTTTTTGTTTGTTTTAGGGATCACCTTTCATGATTACTTATGTTGTTCTTGCCGTGATTCCGACCTACCAATGCCAAGTTCATTGTGATCTTTGTCTATTATGGGGCGTCTCTAATGATTTGCATTTGCTATAGTTGCTTGTGAATTCTTTATATGAATCATCCTGTCCTGTGCTGGAGACGTTTGTAAACAAGGTGGCTTGATTTGAATACTGAAGCACGTCATGTTCGACCAGAAAACTGTGACTGTACTACGCGCCCTTATTTGACCATCCATTTCTGCGTCCCGATTCATGCATAAACTTTTCTCTTTTTTGGCTTTCGATCCAAATACATGGATGGATCTGAATATCTGATTCCGCAATAGGTGAAGGAGATAATAGGAGCAGCCTCCCCTGATGCATCTATCAATGCCTCGGAGGTCTTCCTTGGGTTTGACACTCCCGGCCGCACTGCCACGAAGGGGCCAGGCGGGGAGAGCCTTATTCTATCTTCAGAGAGCCGTCGTCGCCTCGCGTTCCTAAGTATGACTCAAACCGTAAATAAATTTAAAACAACTGGTAACCCAGTTGATTAACTTGAAAAAAGTTTATGAATTTAGAAAAAATCACAACATTTGAAAAAGTTGCCAAGTTTGGAAAAACTTTGTAAATTTAGAAAAAAATTGCAAAAATAAACAAGTTCATAAAATTTGAAGTTAGTTTATAAATTTTAAAGAAGTTCAACAAATTTTTAAATAAATCATGAATTCAAAAAAGTTCACAAAATTTGAAAAGTTTTCAAATCTTTAGAAGATCCATGAATTTCTAAAAGTTCATGACTGGAAAAGTTCCACAAATTTGAAAAAAGAAAGAAAAAAAGACAATAATAATTAAGGAAAATTATTTTAAAAATATGAAAAATCAAACAAAAACTGAAAACCCAGCACAGTAAACTGATAGGAGCCATCAAACCAGTGGGCGGAGATAATGGGCCGACAACCCACATAGATTAGTGAATGAGGGGAGGGTTGTTTGCGCCGTACGGTTTGCTGAGACCTCTAATTGGAGAGCAACTAACTCAAAGTTAGCCCTTGTGGGGGAAACATATCCTATGATACCAACCATCACATGATACCGTGTCACAAAAATTAAATTTGCATGCTTCAAAAAATTGTAAGAAAAATTGTGAATGTTCACAAGACATATGTCTACTAGCCCTAAAAAATTTAGATTCAAATCTAAAATACACATTGAGAAATAAAAAAGTCAAATTCAGCATGAATAGTGTCACAAAAGAACAAAATTGCAAATGCCACTATTCATATGTGGATTTGTCTTTTTTGTCTCTCCATGTAGATTTCGATTTTAGATTTGAAATTTTTACGGTTTGTAGGAACATGTCTTCTGCACATTCATGTTTTTCCGGATTTATTTGAAATATGAAAATTTGAGTTTTTAGGTATCATGTGATGGTTGGTATCATGTGATATCTTCGGGGACCTCTAGGGGCCACTTTGGTCGCCTCAGAGCACGCCAATTGGCGCATCCACCTGCCACCACATGTCCCGTGTTGGGCGCTCTATCTGGATCTCGATTTTTATTTCTATATATGTTTTCGTGTTTTAGATGGATTTTCTGGGGTTTTTTTGTCTTATGGTTTTCTCCTTGTTTCCTTAGGTTTTTGAAGAATAAAGTTATTTTTTGTGCGGATTTATTTGCACTGAAAAAATTGTGCTTCCACGAAAAGCACATATTTACTTCTCGTGCAGGCACAGATTTGCTCCGCGAGGAGCACATCGTCGAAGCATAGATTTGCTTCTGGGAAAAACACACATTAGAGGTCTAATTAAAATATTTGTGCTTCCACAAGAAGCGCATATTTGTTTCTGATGTTCACATATCTTTAAAGTTCAAGAGTATCAGAAAATTGACTAATTAAAATGAAATTTTCATGAATTAGAAAAGGTCACAAAATATTGAAGTTTATGAATTTTGAAAAAATGTCGCAAAAATTGGCAAAAAAGTAAATTAATTGAAAAATATTGCCAATACAAAAAATGTGCATTTGGAAAAAATCACAATATTTTTTGTTACTAAAATAAAAGCATATTGTTTTTGAAAAAAGTAAAAGAAAGAAAATAGAAAAATAAAAGAAAATAGAAATAAATAAATAAATAAAATATATAAAAAAAACAATAAACTGCATGTGAAAATTGCACCGAAACCTAGCTCACCAAATTGGCAAAAAAGGATTTGGCGTACCTCGCCATATCAGCAGGTGCTAATACAGCAAAATCACTAATTAAGGAGTACTCTTTGTAAAGATCACCGCCACTTGTCGCAACTTGGGTGTTTTCCCTTTTGTCGTGGATTTATTTATTCAAAATGTTTTATGTCTTAAATCATACGTCCAAATCTTAACCCGTTTCCACTATTGGATTCCTCGTGTCAAGATCTTAAAAATTAGATCCCATGTTGATAAGTTTCGATGAATTTTTTACGAAAAAAAGCCGAACAAAAAACCTGAAGTGGAGCATGTTTTTTCACTTTTCGAAGAGGCACGACTGTGCCCCTCGCAGGAGTAAATCCACAAGAATAAATCCATGCTTCTCATGAAAGGAAGAAAGCGTATTTTTTTCGAGAGGCACGGCTGTGCTGTCGCAGAATCAAATGCGTGCCTCTCACAGAAGAAAATAAAATAAAATGCAATTTTTTTCCTTTTTCGAGAGGCACGGCCGTGTCTCTCGCGAAAGAAAATTCGTGAAAAGTAAAGCTGTGCTTCTCATAGAAGAAATATTTTTTTTCATTTACTCTCGCGTAAGCAAATTTGTGCCTCCACCAAAATTAAATCCGTGCCTCTCGCGGAAGGAAAATAAAGTAGAACACATTTTTCACGCTAATTTTTTAGTTTTTATCTAAAACGGGGACAAACCAAAAGGCCGGAAAAAAAATCAAATGAAAGCCAAAAACATGTATAGGAAAAACAAAATTTGGACGAAGCGCCCAGAACGTTACATGTGGCGGCGGCTGCTGCCTAGCCTACCCAAAGTGACCTTTGTGCGGGCTCCTAAATGGGTACTCACTTATTAGTTGTGTTGAGATTTAACTAACCCATGTGTTCATTGGAGAATCTCCACTATCCCTAACTGCCATGCACGAGGGACGTGACTGTTCGCTCGCGTCTCTCTGGACTATCATGTCTGTTCGATGCATCCCCACGGGGCTATATATACCTGTAATCAATCATCAATAAAGACAACAGTTCACTTTTACATCTCCGTATTTGTCTCTTGTTCTCTACTCAAAAAAAAAAACAAGTTGCTCTCCAAATAGAGGCTAATGTGTATTGTCGCCGCTCCCATACTAGAGCCGGCCTGACCTTGTCGACGACAGCCGGGAAGGCTTCATGTACGTGCCCCTAAGGGCCAGCGCCCCGGAGCCGTAATCCTCGTCGTTGAATTCTTGAATATATCTGAAGAACCTGACACCAAATATCGCTATCGCGTACGCACGACGAGGAACCCTAACCTCACAGTCCCGAGGAGCTGGCAGGAATCTACGCCGGAGCTCCGTCTAATCCATCCCAACAAACGAATTTGAGGAGAATCGAAGTTCGGAAGACTGACACGAAGAAGAAGCGCTGCCATCCGTCTAAACGCCGCCCATGCCAGGACTAGAACTACCTATCTACTAGCCCGATCTGAGGCACCAGAAATCCCCTCCCCGCTAGCGGCCACCGGAGCAGCAGGCGGAAGGGAGGCGAATCCACGGGCTCGCCGGTGGAGATCGAGGGGAGGAAGGCTTTCCCTAGTCACCTTGCGAGAGTGGAAAGAAAAGCCCTTGTCCGCTTTTCCAAATTCATGGACATTTTTGAATTCGAGAAGTTTTTGAAATCCTAAATGATAATGCCCACACGTATGGCACAATTCAACATGGCCCAAACGTAGTTGATACCATTCGATTAATTTGCACGGATATTGAAGCAGTTGCCATCTGGGTGGAGAGCCACGTAAGCACCGACCGTCGTGTGAACGTTATCATTTAGTGCCACACGTGTGGGCGCTCCTCGCCCGAATGAGACATAGGACGCTCGCCCGAACGTGTGGGCGAAACTGCTCTCCGCAACACGACAATCACACGATGATAGATGGCAACTACATGTGTGCATATGTGGCAACAAATTAATCACACACGGCAACTATGGTTGACCATACATGACAACTATGGTTTAACCACACATGACAACTCCAATTAGTTACGCATTGTGAATATATGGCACTAGTTAATCACACACGGCAACTATGATTGATCATACATGGCAACTATGGTTTGACCACACATGGCAACTTCCAATTAGTTACACATGGCAACTCTATTTAATGATACATGACAGACATGACAACTATAGTTAATTACACATGACAACTAAAGTTGATTACACAAACTGAAGGTCATGTTCACACTAGATGATATACAAGGACATTCTCCAAATTTGTGTGGGTGGACAGGGATCGGAAGATTTCCTTGCATGGAATTTCACCAAGAGTGGACAATTTTCTGTCAGATCTGCCTATCATCTATGTATGGAGAAGAAACGGGCAAGAGCAGGACAGCCAGGCTCTTCATCGTCAGTGGCGACTCATAAGGGTTGGCTTGCGCTGTGGGGATCCAATGCCCCTGGTAAAGAGTTGATTCATGCTTGGAGATTGATCAAGAATGGGTTGGCAGTTGGCTCCGAGCTTCTCCGGCGACATATCAAGGAAGGTGTCTTTTGCCCTGCATGTGGCAGAGAAGAGACGCTGCACCATCGTTTTTGGTCTTGCTACCACTCGGCAATGTTTTGGAAGGAGTTGGGCTCGGTATTGGGGGCAAGGGTGGCGATCCCACCTATATCGATGAGCACCCAGAGCTCACTCGCGCCGTGGATGCTACAATGGTTGACAGAGGTGGCGGAGGATGAAAAGGTCATGCTGATTCGGGGCCTCTACGCGCTGTGGTTGGCCAGGAACGAGGCACAGGACGGAAAGAAGAGTGGCAACACTAATGGAGGAATGGAAGACTGTTCACGGCGTACATGTTACAGCAGGGAGTAGTCACCAAAAAGAAAGATGGAAGCCTCCTGAGCAAGGGTG